>NC_141991.1:126288723-126456478 GCF_049901715.1 Pseudonaja textilis | reverse complement strand
TCTATTATTGCAAACCACCCTTTTGATCCACACACCACTTTATACACCAACTTTTTGGTTCTTTAAACATTACTTTTGAAAACTTCATTAACTCTACCCACCTACAATTTACTCATTCCCCTTCTCTTCACCTTTAATACCTTTTCTTCCATTTGATCTGTATTCAATCTCTCTATATAATCCATGTACCTCTCACATAATTATTTTGTACTGTTCACTTTTGTACTGCATTTAGATTCATTTGACATTTAATCTTGACTATATCTTGTGTTATGTCAATATGTATTCTCACTGCATTCAAATTATTTTTACATTTTTCCTATTTTATCTCAAACTCACATGCATCTAGTAAATAGGATAGTTTAAATACTTTGTTTCTGGTTAAATTCACACATTTAATAAAGAATTTAATGATTAAATGATGTCCTCTTCTGGGAAATCATTGTAAGTTATGCATTATGCAAAACCTAATGATTAGAAAAGTTGCCCTTTGATTCAAAGGCTCCTAGGGATCCATTAGGTACATAAATCCTCTTTAATTTCACTCTGATGAAATTAATTCTGGAGCCATTGCTGAATATTCTGTGCACAAAAGAGATCAGGTCCCATACACAGAAGGTGCAGCTAGCATCTGACAATTGGACCTTTTTTCTTTTACTTTCCCTTGAAATGATTAGCATTCTTTTCTTATATAAAATAATAAAGACACTCTTGCTTCCCAGCAAGTAGTAGCAACCAACTTGCCTTGTTTGGGCTCAGAAGCTGAATCAAATTTGGTTAGAACATGGATGAAAAATTATCAAGGAAATCAGAGCTATGGATTTGACCAAAAAGCTGAAAACACTCCAGAGCAATAGGCAAATCACTTTTGTATTGTTGCCAAGCAAAGCAAACTGTCTTGTTTGTGCAAAGATCAAGGACTGATCACAATTGGAGTGGGTCTATTTTTTGTTATAAAAGTAGTTCTAAGTTCATAACTATATTACCTTTCTAGAATCTACTGCTGCATACATTATATCCATCCAGCCTTTGAAGGTAGCCTGTGGAAAAAGCACACTTCTTTTAAAGAGGATAAAAAAAACGAAGCAGGGTAACAGTAGCACAGAGCAACATGAATAGCCAATGTTTATTTTTTCGCTTACTTACAAACAAGATCAGAAATGCTGTATTCACTTTTAATTAGGCCTAGGAATACTCCTTTGTTAATCTAATCTAACCTAATCTGATTTTTAAAAAAATCTCATTTTTTTATCTTGTTCTAAATACCCAAGAGGTGTTTATCTAACTTTCCACTTTGTGATTTAATATCAGATGCCTAAGTTTCATTCCCCCACCCCAACTTTTCTCCTTCTTGTCATGTCTTTTAGATTATAATCCCAGGACATGAAGTATTATAGTTTCCAACCTTTGTAAGCTGCTTGAAAGGCTTTTAAAGCAAAGTTCAAACAGTTTGCATACGTAATAGAATCCATAATATTATATATACACTGCTATCATGCCAACGTCTGCAAATATTGGTCCTTATGGAGTCAAAATGATACAATCCCTCCATAACAGGAGGTATCAGCTGGCTTGAGAAAACCTGAAGTTTTGCAGAAGTAAAGAAACCAATAAATAATCTCTCCCTCAGCCACTTTGAAAACATTTATTTTGATTTTGGAAATAGTTTAAAACCTTTACATTGGGTTTACTGATTTGGTTAAAGGGAGGGTTGTGCTGATTCACGTGTTCTTAACTGCTTCCACTTTTGTGGAATTTTTCATCCATCCTAAATACACAAGGGGCATACTATAACTGCATTTATTTTGATAAATTGTACATCCATTTGTTCTCTGGCTTGTATATGGAATGTGCACTAGGATAGTCTGTAAATTATTAACAAAACATTTGCATGTTGTTATTATGATGTGGATCAAATTGCAAGATAATTTAATCCTAATATCCCTGTTTAGTTAAACAATTTCACAAAATAATACATTATAACATCAAATGTAATAAAATATAATTTTATTTATTGTTTTTAATTTGTTTTTACATATAATGAACTAGGCTGCCCAGAGTCATTTGTTGAAATAGGCAGCTTCAGAAATCAAATAAATAAAACAACATTAAAAATAATATCACTTTTGTAATTAAAATAATGAAAAGTATCTTCATCCAGTTTTTAAACTTTCTGATTAATGGATTTTTTTTAGGATACAATCAGCCTTTATTATAGCATCACAGATCCTGAAATCTTCACATACTTTTGCAGCAACACCTGGACCTATAAAATGATAGATATACCATACCCTTTTGAATCACAAAATAAATAAATATAAAAATAAATCCTCAGTGAAGTTGCTCTATGATTCCTTTGCAAGTGGCTTATTCTCCTACCCCCACCTCTGCTTCTCGTGAATATGCAAAGACTAATTCTAGACTGTTACCCAGGTTGTGAATGACTCATAGGCAGTGCAGAAGATTGCTCTGGGAAGAACAGATGGACTGCATGCACAAAATAAGATCACTTGGATCACAACCTATCTTCAAGATGATCACGGTTAAATTTCAGTTGGTAAAATCCAAGAACAAAAGTGAAAAGAGACTGCATTGCTTAGGTGGCTAATCTTTTTGAGCTCCTGTGCCGAAAATTGCGTGCGCGCTCGCGTGCTAGCACCCAGAAGGCAATGCGCTCAGGTCCCCCACGCCCCCTGCACATGTACATGTGATTCCACCCTTGTATCATGTGTCACTGTGCATGTGCACACAATCCCCCCCGTGTGCCGTGCATCTGCGCATGCACGTGTCTCCAATCCCCTGCCCCCCCATGCATGCGTGCCAGATACCCGACAATCAGCTGGCGTGTGGCATGTGCACATGCGCAGTGGGGCTCTTCTAGGCTACCTCTTGCGTGCCGGCAGAAGTGGCTCTGTGTGCCACTTCCAGCACGTGTGCCATGGGTTTGCCATAACAGGTTTAGAACATATTCAAACTAGGAACACCTTGTCCCCTCATATTTTCTAATAGCAACATGGAATTAATTCTTCAGGAAGCTATATATCATTCCTCCCTCAAAGCTAAAATTACTAGTTTCTTAGCTCAGATCTCTCCTTATAGGAACACATCCTTGCTATTTCCACCTTCAGTGCTTAAATAATAAACTGCTCTTAAATCCTCACTAATAAAGGGGATGCAAGTGAAAATAACTAGATTCTTTCCCATGTTAATTGTTTCAAAAATGGAAATTCTTGATTAGCTCCTTATAATTGCTGCAAAGTACAATAAAAAAACAAAAATGTTTGGCTGAATATGTGAAAAGATATTTACAAAAGGAAAACATTTTAAGATTTCAACATTTTGGCAATTATAAAATAGCCATCAAGCAACAAAAATAGAACTTACAATTTGTAGAAGGGCCAGGTACCCCGCACCGACATTGTCAAAATTAATCTTCACATTCTTCCACCGAATCTCTGTGTTATTGGGCTCCATCAGCTTCTCACACTCTGTCTTGTTGTTCACCTCTTCTATTTCAAATCGATACTCAGCCGTCTGATTAAAGCAGTAATGATACTTCCCAGCAAAAAGATTAACCCCCATAATGCTGAAAATCAGCCAGAAAATAAGGCAGACCAACAGCACATTCATAATGGATGGTATAGCACCCACCAAGGCATTCACAACCACCTGTATCGGAAGGGAAAGGAAGGAAGAGAGTGTTTCAGTACAGAAAATATGATGACTTAGATTTTACAAACAAAACATCCATTTGTCTAGTTTTAGTAAGGGGAACAGAAACAAGGCTAGTCCCATAATACTTATCTTAATTCAAAAAGAATAATGTGTCTCTAAGCATTTTGTTTTTCAAAAAAGTTTAATTAAATAATGTATCCAGACAAATATTAGCAATTTGTTTTATTTCCTTTCCCATTCAATAGGTGGTTGATTAAAAAAAAGAAAAATTAAGATTGTGAAAAGGAGCCTTGATAATGTTAGGAGTCCAGGTGAGTCTAATATCCAAGTCAGAATCATATGTTTTGAATCAGACACATGTAAATTAACTTAGCCAACAATCTTTCCCCATTTTAAAACTAGATTCATAAATTTGTGGGCCCTGTTACTCCTACTCCCATGAAGAATAAATGAGGAACTTTAGCCACATGTTTCAAATGGGAGTAGGAAAGGGTGCCAAACTTGTTCTAAGACTTAATGGTAGCTTAGTATAAAATTAATCAGGACTATATGTTCTTTAGTAAGCAAGGCCAGAAGTGTCCCAAGAGCTGAGCATGCATATTTGCAAGCTCAAAAAAAAAAAGAAAAAAAGCCATATTCCCTTCTCTGCTTCACAGCAAATGAAACTGTATTTTACAGTTTCCTTCCTTCCTTCCTTCCTTCCTTCCTTCCTTCCTTCCTTCCTTCCTTCCTTCCTTCCTTCCTTCCTTCCTTCTATAATATTTGGACTTAGGAAATGTATTCCAGCTTATAACTTTTTCTATCTTCTTTCAAAATTGATAACTTCAACCTTACGTGATTATAGACTTAGACTTTGTTTTAATGTTTTCTTACCTTAATATTTAAACAGAAATGAAGACATGTGTCATCTATAGTTGTTGGTCTAACATATATAGGACAATCAATAAACATCTCTTTTGTTTCAGAATGAGAAAATTAAAGTTATCATTCTGAACTTATTTACTTTACAGGGCAGGAAGCTATTAATATACACACTGCAGCATTCATTCTTAAAAAGAAAGGGCTATATAGTAGGGCTGTGTACATCCTCCCAAACACATCCTCTGAAACACACAGAAACAAGTATGATGCACTTATTTTGAAGATGTTAATCATCAAGCAATTTTTTAAAGATTCACACAGTATTTTGAAAGCTATTCCTCACATTCTCCAATTGAGTGAGAATGCATTTCTATTATTTTGCCAACAATGATCACTCTTTAGAATGATTTGCAGAGATCTAGTACTTGGCATCCTTTGTTGCCTTCAGTGGTAATTTCTAACATGACACCAATTTTTAGGCAATGATATTTCTTTTAAAAGAAATGCCACATTAGACATTTTTTACAACAAACTCCTGAAAAAAAATGGGAGAACTAGGCACATCTCCCTCCCTACTACTAGGTAATGAATCTCTCCCATAGTAATTAAATGAATGCCCTAATCTGGATGTTAGAGAAAAATGTTGTTTCTCTGTTGAATATGGAAGTTTCTTCATAGAGCCTTTCCTATTAATTGGACATCAGGAAAGGGTTTCTAGTGCAAGGTCAAAATGCATGTCAGCAGTAGGAATTAGCTCTCATGGCATTGTAATTTCCCTGTCTTCTTCTGTCAGCTCTATCCCCTGGGCTGGAGACAAATATCACATGAACTTTCCTCCAGTCAAAAACCCTTATCTATTTTCTGCTGATAAATGTTAAATTTCACAACGCTGACATAGCATAATCTGTGCTTAAATGCATAATCCTCTGTAAACATTAGGCATTGCATGAAGCAGAAAAATTATTGCAATCAACAGCCCATTTTCTTCTGAATAGAGGCCTATCAAAAATAAAAGAAACTATTAAACTCAATGTTATCAGCCCATATTTCAGGTACCAATTGGAAACTCAAAAAGTCATTCTTTACTACTGAAATGGAATAATGAGGGAAATAAAAAAACAAGTAAATGTATTGGTCATATTATTGTGACTTGACACAAGGTTGCATTTTGATTTACTCCCTATTTGTCTTGTGTAACAGGATGAAATATATCTCTTACTTTTCTACTCATTCACTTACAATGTAATCATTATGCCCATAGTTTAAACAAATTATCAAAACCATTGCAAACTATTATGAGAAAGGGAACATGGCTTTTGTGTGACAATTGTATATTAGAAATAGTAAAGTAGGGCATGCATATTTCATAACAATATTTTAATTCCCTTGCCCCCCAAATATAAAGAGTTGAAGATATTTTTAAAAATATTAAGTTGTTAGGCCATAGAGGAAAGCAAAGAACTATATTTAATGCTGTTTAGAAAACAATATTTTCTTTTGTTTTTTTCATTCTCATGAAGTCAGTTTATACTAATGGCAAAAAGAAGGCAAGGTCCAAATCATATATGGATTTAAATAATTTCTAACTAGCTTTAAAATTCCTACCAGAAAAGAACCATTCTCTGTTAGAAAGATGCTGGGGAACAATTTTTCAAGCCAAGTTAGCTAAAATGTGTGATAATTTATGTTACAATACTTTCATTAGAAACACTAGTTTCTCTTGAAAGTAATTACAATAAAAGCAACTGTTGAGATTTTTTTCTAAAAAAGTACAATTTGTTCAAGTCAGAACAAATATCAATCCACATTCATATCTGAAGTACATTCCATTGAATTTGGTCAAGGTCTAACACTATACTGCCATCCTGAACACATTTACTACTGTAGAGTAAGCCCACAAAAACCAGTGGGGCTGATTTCAATTAAAAAAAAAATGAACAAGACTGTCCTGTAATTTTAGTTCTGCTTGATGCCTAGACGAACAAATCCAGACCTGAAATGATAACTGAACATGATCATTTTGAAATCCTATTAAAAAGAATGGTTGTTCTACACCCACCATTTTCTTAGGATTGGCCATGATTTATTAGATAATTATATATCCAGGTCTCAAAATGATGCATATTGTTTCTCTTTGTCAATAACTCCCCCAGTTCCTGAAAATTTATCTTTAGTACATGGAGAAAGTTAAATAAGGATTTTTTTTACAGTTATATAACAGGAAGATATTAATATAAGAAATAACATCTAATTTCCAGGTAAAACCAAACGGATGAAACTTTAGCAATGTAATTTAGTAAACATAATTAAGTAATGCACCCACTTCAATGTCCTTTTGGAGCAGGTATAATATGCAATTTCAGGATAACATTGTATTTTAATGGAAACTTTCAGGTAAACAAAATCTCTGTACAGGTTGAGCTAATAATCCTTGACTTTTTTTTCTTTAGTGTTTTGAACACGGATATTTTCAGATTTTTGAATGTAGGTTAAATCTCTTCTCTACAACCTCTCCTGTTTTTCATTCTGTCAATATTGTTCCAATTAAGAGGTTGTATGAGAATGCACCACACATACCACCCAATCCTATGCGTTCAGAAGGGGCTCATTCCTCTTTCAAGTATAGGTTCACAGCTTTCAAACGTGTCTTTTTTATATGCTGTGCATTACAAAAAATTCAATTGGCAATCTGCTTTAAAACATGGATAAGTTCAATATGTATAAAATGGTATATTGCAATAATTTCTAGCAAGTTCAGGTTCTATGCATTGCTTGTGATTTGTTTGAAACATCACAGTGACAGGTGGAGAGTGGAGTGGGGGGCATAAAGCACGTCAACAGGAAACGGGAAGGAGGAAGAAAAGCTGAGCTATCAGTCAAGGCTGCCAGTCACGAATGGACTGGACTGAGAACAACGAGGTGCAAATGAGAGGAATTAAACCAGAAATCTTTTACTTGGGGGCGGGAGGTGGGGGGAGCACTGGATTCCCCTTCCCCATATCCAGTCCTTTTCTGCAATCCTGAATATACCCCCAAACAAGGCAGGAGCAACTTGTAAACCAACCATTGTGTTTTGATCTCTTTTTTTGATCCATCATAACTTTGGGGGAGGGGAGAAGAAAAACTTGAGGTGGTTCAAATTCTGATTCTTTGCACCTGGTGATTCTCCCTGTTCCAGATTTACAGCCAGAAATGCCCCCTTGAATGTTACAGGTATTAAAAGCCAGGCCAAAAAAGAGCAGCCAAGTGCCAACAATGAGGCAGCTTAATATATCTCCCTTTTTTAAAATTAGTATGTTATTGTTATTATTATGGCAATCATCAAATAAAAAAGGGAGAACTGTGCAGCAGGGTGATGGTGAATCATAAACAGAGGGAAGTGATCACATCAGCAGCTGCATCATGATTCTGTTTGTTACGTCTTTCTACCAGTTTGATCGGTTCTAGCATGCTTTAAAAAAAAAAACCCATAATCCACAGGCATGCAGAAGGATCAGCTTGCTAATGGCATCTTACCCTCATCCCCTCAAATCGGGACAACGCTCTTAAAGGCCTCAAGGCTCTGAGTGTCCTAAGGGATTTAATGGCACCTAGTTCCGAGTAGCCCAGGGCATTAGCTATAAGGCTGACTAAAGAGACCTACACAGAAAACAGGAAAAGAAAGGAAAAAGAAAAAAGAAAAAAGAAAAAAGAAAAAAGAAGAGGTTCCAGACCGTTAGCATAAATCCCCTAGCACTGGCAGTATATTCATCCCGCAAATTGGACTGCAGGCCCGAGCCATCCCCCATTTACAGTGACACCGAAGAAGGCAATGGCCATCAGCTGCCTACAGCACTTCACTGAAAGGACCTGGAAGGAAATAATACAGTTGAGAGAGGCATAAATATAAAACAAAAGGGGAAAAATAAGTGAGAGAGAGAAAGAGAGGTGCGCGCGCGCGCACGCGCTCACACACACACACACACAGAGAAACGGAAATAGGGTCTGTTGGAGATTAGGAGCCCAAACGGATGACAAGAACCTTACCCTCGCCCTCTTAACAGTCTGCAGGATCTCAGCAGCTCCCATTAAATTAAGCCAGACAAATTTTTAAAGGACCTATGAAAAAGAATACAGATAAATACACACACTGCACAAACCTCTTTAATTCTCTCATTCGGGTGGGGGATGGGGAAGTGGGGATGACCCACCAACATCACATCACAAAATTAAGAAAAAAACAAATATCTAGCTTTCTTTGTTTCTCCTCTGAAAAAAGCAGTTTGTCTCTTAAGAGTTTACAACCTTTGTGTCAGAGTAAAGCCTTTTTGAAGGTTTCATTATCAGTTTTCTGCTTCCTGGTGTAGGGAATAGGTGGCATGGAATAGCTGTTGCAATCCAAAGAGTCTGAAGGCCATCTAGTGGAGAAGGCTATTGTTTTCTCTTATTCTAAATTATAACAAGACTGCATTGTATTACTGGTGAGGACTAAGATTCTTTGCTCACATTAGGAGTTTAATAAGGTACAGTGAATTCTTCATCTCAGGCTTCCAAATTCTGGTACCATCTATATGTGCTCAGGTACAAGCCTATTATCCCTGGCCAGAATAATAGGTAGTTGGACCCAGGTGGAAGATGCTGTACTCTTTATTGCATAAAGGTGCTTTTTCAAGAGGCAACTGGAATGTTTTTAAAAAAGCAATGGGACTTGGGAAAAAAACAGCACTTTTGAGACAACTATAACCTGGATGCTGAGAATCCTAACAGATATTCTTTATTGCAAAGTGTGCATCATGTTGGAATGCAGTATGTTAGCTTCTTGCATGATAGGACTGATGGGAATTGGGGCATCACAACATTTGAAATTGGAGTTCAGCTAAGATACTCGTTCCTGTTCTAATGCCTGAGAATGCATTCTGGGAGCCAGTTCACAAATTACCATTTTCAGTATGGCTGCTGTTTCCACAATTGGCTTCCATTTTGCACTGGAAGCTCTGGAATAAACACAAATTATATGACCAGCCTCAACATATATCTGCTTCTGACTATAGACTATATATTCTATCTACTGACCTGCACTGTAGCAATAGAATTACAGGTCCATAATGTTTATTTTTTATTTTATTTTAATTTGCAAGCATTTATTAGTTAACAGATATAAGTATAAACATGAATTATTAATACATGAAATGGATACGAATAAAAGGGAACATCAGGACAGGGACAGTAGGCATGTGTGTGTTTATGCATGCCTCTTAAAGACCTCTTAGGAATGGGGTGAGGTCAACAGTAGATAGTCTAAGGTTAAAGTTAAATATTCAGTGTAGAGTCATTCAACCTGCAGTGGATTTGGGAAAATAATAAAAATAACATCTGCCTATCCAAAGTCCTTGAGAGAGACACTTCAGCTTTTACAGTAACATAAAGAGGAAATATGGATAAACTAGAACTCTTACTTTCTCTTTGTCTCTGTCTCTTACTCTCTCTTTTGATACATGTTATGGGATGTATTGCACATATGTACATATGAGGCTACACAGGAATTTCATACTGTACTATCTTTAACAGCAATATTTTCACTTATGTCTCCTTAAAACATCTTGTCTGCCATTTTGAAACTTAACCTTTCATAAGTAAGGCATGTTTTATTGGAGACTGTTTTAAAAATATTAATTTTAGTTAACATTTGTGTTAATTAAATGGAATACAGTAGTACTGCCTGGAATGTTCCAAAGGAGAGGACAATACTTTTAAGCAACTGCCAAAGAATTAAAGTTAAGGACATTGTTTTTTCAGGGCTGACAACCAGATTAGAGTATAATGTGCTGAAGTTCTGAAGGTATAATAATATATATTTGCTCTGGCTGGGAGAAGCAACTGATTGTCTCAAAGGTGCTCTTCAAAAGGCAACTGAGATGATTGAGAATCTCTATAGATAACTGATTGTCTCCCATTTTGGGGAGATCAGCTCCAGAGACTGTCTATTATAGGGCTGTTCTTCTGGAATGGCTTCCACAAGGTATATTTGGTCCCGTTCCAGAAGTGTTTCAGTTCCAGAATGCATTTGGGAACTGACACCAAATGTTCTTCAGAGTTTAGGTTTGTATATTTTGACTTCTGGTTTTATGTTATGATGTTTTCAATGTTACTGCTATTTTTCTTTTATTCTGTGAGCCCCAGAGAGTCTGTATAGGATAGTGACATGACATAAATTTGAAAAAATAAACAATTATAAAGTAAGCAACATGGGTGTGTCTTCCAATCACTTCACTATTGTTCACCCTAATCTTGTTCAAGTGGATTTCCAATTGCCATGTGCAACATGAAGCCATTCTTTAATTAGTAAAGATCCTATCACAACTATTTTGTCAGTATTTCCATTGCATGTTTTCAAAATGCCAATGTTTCCTGGGCCCAACAGGTTATCCTGTATTGGTTAAAGAAACAATAGATGGACTCTAAGTTGGTCAAGGAGCACCAGAACACCTGAACTAAAGGGAGGGTGGATAAAAGAAAATTTGAGAACCTAATAACTGAAAAGTGGGAATAAGTCAATAACTAAAAAGTAGGCAAACTGATAAAGACATCATTTTACAAAAATGAAACAAGAAATATATTTGAAAATGTATTAGTGTTGGGATAAAAATTGTAAAATATCTAATTTTTAAAAAGTAATTCATTTTTGAAATATCAGAAAATGTCCAATTGTACTTCAACAATATTTTTTGCCCATCCATGCAAAAGCACTGAAAGATAAAATATCTTAATAGACAATTGTAAGTACAGAAATATTATTTTAATATGATATAATTACTCCCAAAGTAAGAGTCAGTGAACACAATGTAACTTACTTCTTCGTAGACATGAATATGATTATACTTTTAAATTTCATTGATTTCAATGAAAGAACAATAGATGTGCCTAATCACTTCCACAGGAATATGTCAGATGGAACGGACTTCAGATTTGGAAAATTTGTCTTTTAGCCAATCTTGCATGAATGGTAGGGGTATGGAGCAGAACTGCTCTCTTAAGCAAGGAGAAATTGATGAAAAAAATGTTATTTTCTAGGATAGTCTCTTCTGTAGGGTCCTATAAATGAGAATGTTTCCTATCTCAGCAATTATAGATCTCAACAGGAAGAAGCTTCTGCTTCTCTTAGTTCTTCAAGGAAGCTAACTGGGCAATGCTGTTTTAGAAGAAGATATTCTGTCTCAGTTGCTCTCTGAAATTCATTAGTGATTGGACTTTTTTCACACATCTTCAATACACTGAAACAAAATGATGTGGATGTCTTGCGAGTTGCAGGAACATGAATAAGTGAGGTAATGGCATTTTTTCCTCAGGGTCATGGCCGTGTTTATATGATCAAAGCCCCAGTGCTTTGTTTGCCTGTGAGAGATATTAACACATGTGCAAGAGGGTGAGCTTTCAATCATGTGATCATGACCATATTTTGACTTTTTTGCCTCCTCTCCAGATGATTCTGAAGTTATACAGAAATACCTCTGAAGATTAGCAGTTATGGGTGTATAACTGTTAATGAAGAACAGGTATTGAGATGAATGTAGTTAGATCACTCTTCAAAAATACTATTCATTCAAAATTAGGCATAAACATAACATCAACATCTTGTCCAAAAGAGCAAATCCATGTATGGTTTACTCAACAGTAAGCCCCACTGTGTTCAATGAGCCTTACGCTCTAGCAAAAGTGCTGACGATCCAATTTTAGAACAATACTGATGGATAGGAATTAGCATGATCTTGCACTGCATTTATAGTTTGCATTTGTACAAAAGTAATATATGAACAAAAAGGATAATTGTATAAACATTTAAATTTTGGAGCTTAAAGGTCCCCTTGGAGGGAAAAAAATACACCAGGGGGACGAAGTTATGTTAAGGAGATGATTCTTTCTCAACACAAACAGACACTGAACATTAATTGAAAAAAAAAAGATCTAGGATATATTTCTTTGAACCTTGAAACATATTAATTATTTACACAGGGTAATATGTTAGTTTTCAAATGATTAATTCAAATATAGACTTGATATTTTGACATTGGACTAACAATAATCACATTTTTTCTAAAGAATGAAACAAAAAGTACAGGACAGCACAGTAGTAACAAACTATACTGAAGTTGTGTGTGGGGAAACAAATGCACAAAGATATCAATGTCTGTAGAAATCTGAAGAGAACAAGAAAAGAAAATCGTCCCCAAATCTCAGAAATATTAGTGATCACAGTATTTCCCATTAATAATGTGGCATCAAATCATGCAGACCTCTAATGCCTTTTTATCTAAGAGTAGGATGGACTTTTGTCTTAAAAGATCCAGGTCAACTTCATTTTGCTTCTGTTCACAATTTAAAAAAATTTAATGCCTTCTTTTGTAAATTTCATTTAAACAACAACAATAACAATAACGCTATATACCAGTAAGGTCCAGAAAATAAGGGCACTATCAAAAATATTACATCACTTTCAGGTCTTCTATTCCACAAAAATAGCATGTTAATACAGACGGTCAGTGGAAATTCCCATTGCTTTAAGAAAACAAGTACTTGAGACTCAAAGTATATTAAATTAGAATGTAAAAATTAGGTATATAAAGTGTAAGATACATGCATGGGGGAAGTATGTTTTCAATTTGCCTTTCGGATCTCAGTCATTTGAAGGATAAACTGTGACAAAAAAAGACAATAGCTTTGTAAAGTGGCTTTGGGAATATTATCTATCTAATATTTGTAACTATTCATAATTTGTCATCCCCCCACTCCCATAACTTGTTACTGGTGAAGATTTTGAAGGAAAGGCCACGTTGTTTAAGAGATGCTAAAAGAAGCATGGGGGAAGAAGAACTGAGCAGGCAATCACTTAAACCTTCTCTAGTGAATGAAAGAGACTGCATTTTTCACCAAAGATCTTGTATCTTAAGGAGAAGCAAACATTATATTTGTGCAGGAGTGCAAACCTGTCTTTTGCTCTTGACCAAGTTAGATCGAGATTAATTTTGAATGTGAGCCTTTCAATTTTCCCAATTCATTTTTTTGGGGGTATTTTATTTTACGGATAAGATGGCCCTATCTCACTCTTTCAGCCCATTGTACAACTCACTGATTCTTTTCTTTATTTGAGATTTTTGATGGAAGGAGAATTCATGCACCTTAATAGAGCAATAGAAGTAAGTTTGTTTGCACTTCTGTTTGTTTCTGTGTGTCTTTACTCAAGTTTCTGTGTGGCATTTTCTCAAGTTCATTCCCCACTTGAATCTCAGTGAAAAAGTGGACCTGAAAGTGAAATATCGAAAACCTCCACAACAATGAACATTTTGAGTCGTGACGAGCAAGAATGGAAACAACATAATGTTTTGCCTTAGAGAAGATTTAGAAAGAAACAAGAGTAACAATGCTAGGTCTTATTTATAGAGGTATAATCTCAGATCTTCAGGAAAATAGCAAAAATCAAAAAGATACCTACTGCTACAATGAGGAAATCCAACCAACACCAGGCATTCGTGAAGAATTTCACAAATCCATAGGCACACCACTTCAACAACATTTCAAGGATAAAGATGTAGGTGAAGACTTTGTCAGCATACTCCAAGACGGTGCGTATTGTCTTTCTCTGTTCTATATAAATATCCTCAAAGGCCTAAGGAACAAAAGAACAATAATTATTACATCCTAATCTTCGTATTAGTGAGCTACAAAGGTGCTTTGTTTTGATCTAGGTACTTCTGAAGGATGCTGTTGTAGCTGAATTCAGTTTACACATATATATTTATTTATGATCTCTCAGCATTTAACTACAGGTTGTCCTTGACTTACAGGCTTGACTCGTGCAAGTGGCAGGCTGTCACACACTGCAAGTCCAGATGTGCGTGAATGCAGGCCCGCTGCTTGTGCAATCAAGATGTACCCGCATACATGTGTGGGGGCCAGCCCACAGCCTGGTTGTGAATAGGTCACAGTCCAGTAGTGGGCCATGGCCCAGGGGTTGGGGACCTCTGCCTTGACTTATGACCATAAAGGCTTATGACCAGAAATCCGGTCATATATTAAGGACTGCCTATATTAACTCAAAGCCTGCCTAAAGAGGCAAAGGAGCTAAGTTCACATCTTTGGAGCCTAATTACTACCCCTTTTTCCTTCGTAAAATCAAACATTACCATATTGGTCTGATTTGTATGAGCAGATCTTCTCTTTTGTTTCCATACTGCCCAGACATAAGGAGGGACCAATACTAGCAGAGAAAAGAATACTGTATTGTTTTCAGATATGAGTTTAGAGTGTGTAATTCTCATGCTTCTCTGGCTAAGCACAAATTGCCTTTTAGTATTTATTACAAAATGCACCTGAGACCAAATTAAGCACCTCAAGCCTCGTCATGAACATGAAATACTGCTGTAAGGGGAGAACAAGTCAAGCCTTCCCTAAAGGACTCCTCAACCTCAGTGTAAGGTTCTGCAGGAATATCTGGAATATCCTAAAAAGCAGTAAAATATATGAGTACAAAATTCTTCTGCAGTAGCTTTAGTAAGGGATGATTTTTCACTGTAAATGTGCCAGGGAGGAATAATTTCCTATCATGCAATTAGGACACCTCTGCTTGCTGCTATCTAATTTTTTTTCCCAAAAAAGAGAAGCCATTTGCAGCTGATTCATGAATTTCACACACTGTTCAGTTTGACTAGCAAAATAAAATGTTGCTCACCAAAGCTCCACTGCTGAGCAAGATCATGAAGATAATGAAGGTTTCAAACCAGTTATGTTCCACAATGAGAAAACATGTCTTTCTTAAGTTCCACCAAGACTTTCCCAGTCCTTCTTCTATGCTGACTTGGCAGCACTTGAACTTTTGCACACAGCCTGCAAAGGTAAAATTAATTTTGTTATTAATTTTGTTACAGAACACAATCCCAAGAGCCAGATGTTTTCCAGCTGTAAGGTATTTTCCTTATATTCATTCATTCCAAAATGCTGTCAATTAAAGTTAACACTGAGTTATGAAGGATTTTACAGATGTACACATCTCTAGAGTTGTGTAAGTCTTATAGTTGAATCTCAAACCTCTAATAACATGCCATCAAAAGGAAACAAGTTAATGATTCAATAAAATAATATAGTAAAATACTGCTATAAATGTAAGAGGCATCATGAGTTTCAGATCATGTGGTTAAACAGCATCCTTGCACCTTCTTCATAACGATACTTTAGAGTTTGGTGAAAATTTATATTAATATAATTGCAGGTTCCATTTGATTAATTACAAGCATCTCCAATCTGCGGCCCATGGACCACATATGGCCCTGAATAGCTAGCAATGTGGCCTCACAAGATCATAAACTTTTAACATTGTTATGTGGTTTTATATTATAAAAGTATATATTTTATATGCAGCTCAAGAAAATTCCTCTTATTCAATGTGGCCCAGGCAAGCATAACGGTTGGATTTATTACATTCACTCTTCCCTCCAAATGGGATTAATCAGGCCTCCAGACAGTGAAAAAATGAAGGTAGAAGGAATACATAACCAAACTGAAAGGCTAAGAGCAGAAATATAAACTTGATTCTTTGTTGTGATCTCTGTGCATCACCCATATGAATGATGCATCTATGCAAAACCCTTGCCCTGTTCATTCAGAGCTGAAGCAGATTGTGAGAAACACACTGTCAAATGTATATGATCTTTATTCCAGAAGGACTCACAGTGCAGTCATTTTGTGCAGTTCCTCTGTTCCAACAATTACTACTAACTCCAGTGTTTGAGGTTCTTTAAGCATGCTACATGACCCCAGCCTCTGACCTTTACTCACCAGAATTGTCATAATACAATACTCAGCCTTGAACAAGTAAATCTTTCAGTCAAGCATTTTGGGAAGCCATTCTTCACCAAGTCTACCATAGAGGGTGTACCTGCCCAACACATGTGAAAAACTTGCCACTTAGCCCTATCTTCAACATATAGAGGCCATAGTGACGAAAAAATTCCTTGCCCATAGCTATTATCCTATAGTTAGAATAGTTGTGGGTTTTTTTGTATATTTGCACAACCCAACCACCTTCCCTTTTTCAGTTGTTGGTTTTGGTAAGTTTGTCTTGAACTTCCTATTCTGTCTCAAGAAAATTAGAGCAGAAACTGCACCCAAGAATACATGCAGAAGAGAGTTATTGTATGAGCTGCCATGTAAATGTCCCTCAATACCCCCAACTTGTATTATGATATTATGTTGTAGACTTTGTAAAAAACTAAAAATGATGAATTCTTCCCCTTGTCCTGAGGATTTTTACGTATACTCCATATTTAATATCACCTTCAGTGAAGCATGCATCAGGATCCAAATACTCTTCTGGTGCTTCCACAGGTACCTCTTCTGCCTCTGGCTTTATATCTATGGTGCTCCCTTCTGATGAGCTTGTATCATCCAGTTTCTGGAATAAGAATGATAGCAAGAACATCACATGAGATTCTTCATAGAAACAAAACAAGGATATTCTGGGGACTCAAAATGAAATCTTAAAAGAAGAATCTGAGGCAGAGGTGGTATTCAGCAGGTTCTGTCCAGTTCTAGAGAACCCGTAGCGGAAATTTTGAGTAGTTTGGAGAACCGGCAAATCCCACCTCTGACTGGAGATTTTACAGTATCCTTCCCCTGCCATGCCCACCAAGCCACTCCCACAGAACCGGTTAGTAAAAAAACTGATCTGAGGGAACAAGAATGATTAGCCTTGAGAAAATTGAGAGGAAGAGCCAAGATAGTGATGATAAAATAAGCCCTAGGTCAACCTGTATTAGACAAATTAATAAAACAGACTTTCATTTTTCTGAAACAGTGTGCCACTCAGTATTTATAGTATTATGTTTTCTTGTCCTACTTCCTCAAAACACCTGGTTTTCAGATTGCGGAAGTTGATTCTGACCTGAGCAGCATAGCCAGGAAAAGATGCAAATAGGAATTTAATTATCTACCAGCTTCTGCATTTCCCAAATGTATCTTTTATTTGCTCCAGCTGGTCTTTCCTTTAATTCCTATGAGTGACATATTAATACTGTACAAAACATTTCATTATTTTAAGATGCATTTTTCCAAGTATGGCTAACAGCATCAAATTTATGGGCATCTGCTGATTGCAAGGCTCTATGCCAAGGGTGTCAAACTGGCGGCCCACGGGCCAGATGTGTCACACACAGGCCATGCTCACCCCAGCTCGGCAAAGGAAAAAAAAATGTCATGATAAATCACGTGATGGCAATGTTATACTGCAAGTTTGATACCCATCAACCCCCGTTATTCTTCACAACAATCTAGTGCTCTGATCAAAATTGCAATCCGCTTCATTGTGAAGCTTGGTTCTCTAGCCACAAGTTCTTATTCGTCACCCTGGAATACAAATGGCGATCCCAGGTGATGGCATGACAACATGGTTTGAGCGAGCATCGGGTCATACCTCTTTGCTGCCATCAGTATCACTGCTGAAATCTTCTGTGTTGAGGTTCTCAAAGTCAGACTCACCCACAGCAATGGGAACACGGACAGTGAGGTGAGGGTTGTTGATGAATGACATGTGGTCTTCATCAATGATGTACTTCTCCACACTGCTGCCAATGCCACTGGTGGTGCCATTTCCATTCTTCTGATAATCAATCTCCCGATTGATATCTGCCCCTGTGTGGTTAGCAATGCAGTTCATCTTCTTATCATATAGCTCATCCAGTGGCTTAATTTCATCTGCCTCCCTCTGCTTGAAGTGCGTCTGCACAAAATCATGTACTTTAATCTTTGTCCAAGCAATGCCCTTCTTGATCCGGATGACAGAGATCTGCAAGTTGTTCATCTCACCATCATCATCACTGGCTGCAAGGTTGTCTGCACTAAAAGAGCTCAGCAACAAGGCTAAGAACAGATTCAGCACCTGAATGAGCAGAAAAGGCAGATCAGGGCAATGCTTCTTAACAAGCTCTCTTTGGACAATTGCTGCAATTTATCCCACAGAAACACTGTTTTCACTTGGCAGTAGCAGGAGAAGTGAGACAGCTTTGCTTGGGACCAAATTGCCAGTAGGCCCCTCCAATAATAACAGTAAAACAACAGCAATGCTCTGAGTAAGAATGAATTGGCTTATTGATTCTTCTCTCCCTTTTTCTTTTTGTAATTCTGTGCCACACACATATATGGTATGTGTGCATGTGTGTGTGTAAAAACTCCTATAATACAATATTTTTTAATTACATATTCACACACACACGTTATATGCATAGTATATCTCTCTGTGTGTATTTCATTCATTCACATATTCAATTATATATTCATTCATTCTTATAAGAAAGCAGTAGTTAAAAAAAAAACCCTGTGAAGTTAATAGAAGCTGCCTGGGTGCAGCATAAAATCTTATTGATTAGAGAGCGCAATTGCATCATAAACCCCAACATTTTGAAATATATACACTGCTCAAAAAAATAAAGAGAACACAAAAATAAGACATCCTAGAACTGAATGAAAGAAATATTCTTATTAAATACTTCGTTCATTACATAGTTGAATGTGCTGACAACAAAATCACACAAAAATTATCAATGGAAATCAAATTTAGCAACCCATGGAGGTCTGGATTTGGAGTTACACTCAAAATTAAAGTAATAAAAAACACTACAGGCTGATCCAACTTTGATGTAATGTCCTTAAAACAAGTCAAAATGAGGCTTAGTAGTGTGTGTGGCCTCCACGTGCCTGTATGACCTCCCTACAACACCTGGGCATGCTCCTGATGAGGTGGTGGATGGTCTCCTGAGAGATCTCCTCCCACACCTGGACTAAAGCATCCCCCAACTCCTGGACAGTCTGTGGTGCAACGTGGCATTGGTGGATGGAGCGAGACATGATGTCCCAGATGTGCTCAATTGGATTCAGGTCTGGGGAACAGGTGGGCCAGTCTATAGCATCAATTCCTTTGTCTTGCAGGAACTGCTGACACATTCCAGCCACGTGTGGTCTAGCGTTGTTGTGCATTAGGAGGAACCCAGGGCCAACCGCACCAGCATATGGCCTCACAAGGGGTCTGAGGATCTCATCTCGGTACCTAATGGCAGTCAGGCTATCTCTGGTGAGCACATGGAGGGCTGTGCAGCCCCCTAAAGAAATGCCACCCCACACCATTACTGACCCACTGCCAAACCAGTCATGCTGGAGGATGTTGCAGGCAGCAGAACATTCTGCACAGCATCTCCAGACCCTGTCACATCTGTCACATGTGCTCAGTGTGAACCTGCTTTCATCTGTGAAGCTCACAGGGCGCCAGTGGTGAATTTGCCAATCTTGGTGTTCTCTGGCAAATGCCAAATATCCTGCACGGTGTTGGGCTGTAAGCACAACCCCCACCTGTGGATGTTGGGCTCTCATACCACCCTCATGGAGTCCGTTTCTGACCGTTTGAGCAGCCACATGCACATTTGTGGCCCGTTGGAGGTCATTTTGCAGGGCTCTGGCAGTGCTCCTCCTGCCCCTCCTTGCACAAAGATGTAGGAAGCGGTCCTGATGCTGGGTTGTTGCCCTCCTATGGTCTTCTCCACGCCTCCTGATGTACTGGCCTGTCTCCTGGTAGTGCCTCCATGCTCTGGACACTATGCTGACAGACACAGCAAACCTTCTTGCCATAGCTCGCATTGATGTGCCATCCTGGATGAACTGCACTACCTGAGCCACTTGTGTGGGTTGTAGACTCCGTCTCATGCTACCACTAGAGTAAAATCACTGCCAGCATTCAAAAGTAACCAAACCATCAGCCAGAAAGCATAGGAACTGAGAAGTGGTCTGTGGTCACCACCTGCAGAACCACTCCTTTATTGGGGATGTCTTGCTAACTCCCTATGCTTTCCACCTGTTGTCTATTCCATTTGCACAACAGCATGTGAAATTGATTGTCAATCAGTGTTGCTACCTAAGTGGACAATTTGATTTCACAGAAGTGTGATTGACTTGGAGTTACATTGTGTTGCTTAAGTGTTCCCTTTATTTTTTTGAGCAGTGTATTTTCTCTGTTCTTTTTCTGCCACCCTTGAAAGACTTCAGTTTTTGGTTAACAGGATGAATGTAACCAAATTTTTAATGAATTTGCTTTCCCCACCACCACACTTTTGCATGCAGATATAGTAGGTTGTGAAACATTTTGAATTCAAAGGCAAAAAGATGCTTCTATCTGCAACTCCTTGAAACAACTGATTCTTTTCCTAGAATAGCAAAATCTTTCCTTGGAATCTGAAGCATGGCACAGCTGTAATTCATGCATATTCCTTGTTTCTATTTTCAATTCATTCAAGATAATGATGTTAGTAAAAAGCATTCCAAGAAGCAATGCAGAAAGAAAGAAAATTTTGGGATCATGATTGAAGAGAGGGTGATTATCACAGATATTGAGTGCTAAGGATCCCTAAATGTATTCTATTCAGCATTTGAAGGGGTGGGTGATCTACCTTGTTTCTCCTAATAACACTGGAAAATTAGCAATGGAACCATTCTTAAATCTAACATATTTAATAGGGAATTAAGCAGGCTATTTGATTCCCCATTTTGAAATAAGTACATAATCATATGTCAAGTGAAGAGACCTGCCTCATCACAGGGGTGGCATGGGGTGGTGTCTCTAAGAGGGTTGAGTAAGAAACATTGGGTGTGTATTCCAAAAGTATAATCCCAGCAGGGTTAACCTATGGCTGAATATCATCACAGCAGCCAGCTAAAGCAAACAGAACTCTTTACCGGATAGCAGTGATATAGGAGAATGTGAGGCAGTTTTGTGAGAATAGTAAAGAGATAAATCCATACTGTATGAATGAAGACAATTAAAAACCACTTGTCTATTTTTACTAAGAAAACATATGGGTAGACAATACAAAATTATTGACAATATAATGCTGGGGCATGAGCCCTTCAGTTCAGATGGCACTCAAAATGCTACTGAGGAAAAAGCTGAGGATCTTTCAGAGACTAACTATGTTTATAAGGGACCCAGGAATGTAAGCTTGAACATGGTAAAGCTCAACACAATGAATGATAAAATCAACAGACTACATACTGAAATGTGGGCATCGGTCAATTGAAGTGGATTGGAATTGGATCCTTTCAGTCAAAAAATAATATAATTTATTGTTCAGTACACAAAAAACTTAGAAGAAACAGCATTGATTTCATACACAGAAAGGGTATGCACTTGGCTACAATATAGTCAATAGCTGAATAATATCACTTAGACTTCGTAGACAATCCATTAATATGATGATTATCCAAGTTGATGCTCCAAACACTGATGCATCAGATGTTTAATGAGTTTTATTATCAAATTCAATCTGAAATCAACAGATCAGGCGAACAAGAGACTGAAGTACCAAAGTTGGAAATATTAAAAAAGAAAATGTAATTGGATTGGAAGATTAGGAAACAGAAATGAAGCAGGAGAATGACATCATTCAAACAACCAAAATAAGCTTGGTCATCACCAGATATCACATACACACAAATTTATATTATTGGTACAAGGAGGTTGAAAAGCTCAGTTGTAATAGCAAAAACATGGCCAGGATCTGATTTTGGAATAAGTTATTCATGTGTAAATTATACATCAAGCTAAAGTGGGAGAAGAAAGTCAACCAGTATCCACAAAATAATCTTGAACATCTATTCACAATTCTCAAGAAGAATATCAGCAATTAATTATCTTGAACCTCATTGATATAGAATAAGGAGGACTGTGGAATGAAGTCCAACGGGTTGTTAAGGATAACTGTGAACACAGGTTGCCAAAAGTGAAGAAACAGAAGAAAGGAAACTGGATTTCAGAACAAACAATGAAAATTGTCAAGAACAGAAGCCAGTTTAAAAAAAACAAGATATCAAAGGAAGAATTTAACAGACATAGAAAAATAAGGAAAGTCTTCCAAATGATATCCAATTTTAGAAGGAGGTCCCAACTTTGTGATAGTACACAACAGGATCTGTGGACAAATATTCAACTTCCAAGGTATCTTACAAAATATTCCCTCCTTACAAAAAACCCTAATGCCAGATAAAGTTAGGGCAGTACTTCAATCATACTAGGTCATAAGGTTGCAGAAACTGGTATGGTATCTGCAAAAACATGGCAAGCAACATAAAGATTTTAACCATACTATACTAGCAAATCTGGAGAATGACATATTGGCCAACAAACCGGAAGAAGTCAGTCTAGATACCCTATGCCCAAGAAAGGAGCCTTAATAGAGTGTGCAAAAATAAGATTAAGATTAAATAGAAGAGAATGTCAAGAGATACAGCAATCTACCTTATAATTGATAGTGAAGATACTAAGATAGCAAATAGCTTCTGCTGTTTAAGTTCGTTTCCCCCACATTAAAGGAATCATTAGTCAAGAAGTATGCCACATGAGTGGAATAACAATGAAGGCTTTGAAAAAAAAGATACTTAGATGCTCTGATATGTCTTTAGCCACAAAAATCAGAATTGTGCAGACAATGTCTTTTACTGTAACATCCTATAGAAATTTGAAATTGGAAGCCGTGTAGAAATAATTTTAACTTTATGGAACTTCACTGTTGGAAAAGACTCCTGATAACAGCATGGATAGCCAATAAACTAAACAAATGAATCATAGAACAAAGAAATCCAGAATTCTCTCTGAGGCACAAATGACCAGACTTGAATTACATTTTGGATATATTATACAAAGACCTACCTGCCTTGTGAAATCTAAAATACTGAGAAAGATGGAAAGAAAAAGAAAAAGAGAGCAACCAGCAGCAAGGTAAATGGACTTGATTACAGTGGCAATGGATGCACCATAAGAACATGTGAAGAACCAGATTGGGGATAGATTGTCCTGGAGAAAATTTATTTATGTGGTTGCTAAAAGTCAACACCTACTTGAATAGAACATAATGAGCCAGTCAATCTAAACTTATTACTTTATTCTAGATAGCACCCATTTCTGTCATTTTAGGTATTGCTCTTCTTAAAGACGCTTTTGTAAAAAAAAAGATTAAAAAGGCAAATACGAATTCAAGGGAAAAGAAAAAACAAGTACCGGTAATTGAAAATTAGCCAGGTAAAATGAGTTTTTATGTGAAAGTTAGATCTCAAGCCCCCAATACTTTTTGTCATCTTTCCTGATAAATAGTTCTGGAGAATGTGAAAGCTTGCACATTGTTTGTAAATGAGCTGGCTTAATTAAAACATTTAATACAGGAATAAATTTGTACAGCTTGGAAGGGAAGAATAGAACACGTAGAATAGTAAAATGTTCATTTGTTAAAAAGACATGGACATTAAAAAATTTGTATGTAGTTTGAAAATATGGAACTCTTTCCAACATTCATATTTTAAAAATATGAATCATACTATGGGACCAGTGTTATGGAAGAAACATTCTGTCTGACATAAATAATACAAGTTTTTTTCATACTCTAATGTCCTGCAATTTTGTACCATTTCATTAAGTAATATTTTATATATATATATATATATATATATATATATATATATATATATATATATATATATATATATATGTGGATCTTTGGTTGTTCGGGTTTTCTCCCGCGTAAGATTCGAAGTATCTAGGCAACGTTTCGATGAAGTCTCATTCATCATCTTCAGGCTTCTGTCTCCGGCTCTGTGCTTTTCAGAGTAATGTGAGATTGCAGCTGCTTCCTCCTTTTAACTGCCAGTGGGGTGGGACTTGATTGGGTGGGGGCTTGGCTGTGTTCTGATTGGGTGGGGTGTGTTCTCATTGGTAGGGGTTTGGTTGTGTTCTGATTGGTTGGGGGTTAGCCGTGTTCTGATTGGTTGGAGGCGTGTTCTGTTCAGGTGGGGCTTGGCTGTGCTCCGGTTAGTCTTAGTTGCTGGGGATTTGAGCTGGTGAGTTGTGATCTTGCTGTTTGGCTTCTAGTTCGTGGTCCTGTTGCATCTTCATAGTGGGTGTCGGTTTGCTTCATGTATGGCTCGGAGGGGTTTGAAGTGGGTAGTGATGCAGCTGTAGTGCAGCTTCTGGTCCATGGTCGTGTCTCATCTTCTGAGTGGGTGAGAGTCTGTTTTCTACATGGGAGTGTGGTGGTGGCATCTTGTGTGGCTCTCATGGGTGTGGGTCTGGTGTCCTTCTTCATGTTAGGTACTGTCTGTTCATGAGGGCGGGTTTCCAAATGGCTGGAAGGCGGGAGGTGTCATCTCGTTTGTTCATGCTGTGTGGGCGTTTTTCTATCTCTATGGCTTCTCTGATTATTCTGCTGTTGAAGTGTTCGGTTTTGGCGATAGTTCTGGTATTTTTAAAGTCAATTTCATGTCCTGTGGCTTTGAGGTGTTGGACCAGGGGAAGAGGTCGTTTCTTCTTTTTGATTGAGTTCTTATGTTCTTCAATGCGTGCATTTATTCTTCTGTTAGTTTGTCCAATGTATGTGGTAGGGCAGGCAGTGCAGGGGATTTCGTATACTCCTTGGTTTTCTAATTCGATTTTGTCTTTGGGGTTTCTTAGGATGGTGGATATTTTTCTGTTTGTGCAGAATGCTGTTTTGATGTTGTGTTTTTGGAGGATCTTGCTGATTTTGTCTGTAGTGCCTTTTATATATATGGGAGGAGGGCTTTGCCGTTTTCTTGTTCTCTGTCTTGGATTTTGGTTGGGGTTTCTTTTTGGATTAGGTGGGTAATCTTCTTTCTTTGGAATCCATTGGCATAAGTATGAGAGTGTGTAGTTCGGTTTTTGGTGTTGTTCATGTAAGCATTTTGTTCTGGAATGAGTGTCTTGCTCGGAATTGTCTGTGCTGGGTGGTGGTGTGAGACACCAAGCATCTCTCGCCCTTCCACTAATGACAACAGAAAAACAGAACGAAGCAAATCTCCACACTACAGCTAACAGATCATCAACATCAACAGCATTCTCTGAAAAACCATCTAAAGAGACGATATCCTCACTGCACCACCAGAAGGCAAGAGAAGAATGCGCGTGACAATCAAAGAAAGCGCTTCTCCAACACCTCACACAGGATAATGAAAAAGCTACACTGTATCAGCAACAGGACAGGAGATGCAGAGATCGAGATGACCCCTGCCAACTCAGCTCGCTCGCAAAGGAAGCCACCATGACCACCAATGCCCCACTCCAACAGATCTCCTCGAAGGCGTGCATGACGAGCTGCACGCACCACCCCGGCCACAGCAGCGCCCTGTGTCCGGAAGCAACATGACAATACACCAGCTCACCCTAAGCTCGAGTGCAGCAACAACCCGCTGCCAACAGACCCAATCAGAGCGAGACACTGAGTTGTTTCCCTCTGAGAGCAGCGCAGCTCGTATAACTGACAGCGGTGCCTGGGATGAATCCGCACCAAAAATCCAATATTCCGAGAACCTCAGAAAACAAATATATATATATATATATATATATATATATATATATATATATATATATATATATATATATATATATATACACCATTGCACTATTATTACCCAAAACATCTTGCTAGTTCAGATTCAGTATTGGATTTAGCATTCGTGGGCAGTGAGGACTCCAGTATCATGACAGGTCTTCTCTTCTGATGCCTTCTTTAGAAACTTTTTTAAAAGGTGGTTTAATATGGGAGCTGTAATTTAAATTTATCACAATATCCCAGAATGATGCTACTCATGAGAAACAAATACCTACATGAATAGCTCATTTCCTTTATACAGAACCCCTAGTTTTCTATCTGAATGACAAATTGGATTATTACAAGATAGTCATTTACTTCCCACTTAAAAAGAACCATAGATATTTACTGACCACCAGATTTCCAATGACCATCACCATCATGAAGACAATAAGGCACATTGCCTGTCCTGCCACTTCCATACAGTCCCACATAGTTTCAATCCATTCTCCACATAGTACACGGAAGACGATAAGAAAAGAGTGGAAGAAGTCATGCATATGCCATCGTGGAAGATCACAGTCAGGGTTGATTTTGCAGACACATTCCTTGTAGTTCTTGCCAAAAAGCTGCATCCCCACTACAGCAAATATGAAAACAATGATGGCCAGCACCAAGGTCAGGTTCCCCAAGGCACCCACTGAATTACCAATGATTTTTATCAGCATGTTCAGAGTTGGCCAGGATTTTGCCAGTTTGAAGACTCTCAGCTACAAGATGAAGGAGAAAACATACATACTTAATTAAAGTGGGTGGGTGGGGAAGGACATACATGGAGAAAAAAAAACAATACTTTTAGAAACAGAGGAATCATTTTCAAGAGAGGCTAAATCATCGTCATTAATTAAACACTGGACAGGACATCTCTAGAGATAAAGAATGATAACTATGAATTTTCAGCTGGAAAGGCTCATCACTAAGCCTTTCAGTCAATCATTATCATTGTACATCATGCCAAACATGAAAACATAATTGCAGTTTGGGAGTATTCTTTAATCCAATCTTGAGATCCATTTGGCCTTAAGGAGTGGGAATATTGTTTATTCTTCTAGGAATTTTACTTCTATATATTACATATTACCATATAGCACTATAAAAGCAATTTTAACAGGCTGTAAAAATATTTTGTCTGTCAATTAATTCATTTCGATTAACAATGTGGTTCTTTTTAACCACTGGCATCCTTCTGAAGTGTACATAATGTTAATAATTACAACAATAACACTCCAGAGATAATCTGGCTTTTCACCATATTGTTTCTTTCCACTTCACTTTATTTCTCTGCTCCTATTCTCTCCATCATAGGTAAAATTTTCTCCAATGTACACTCCTTTTCTATTAGTTTCAATTGTATGAATATTTATAGTGGCCCTCAGATCATTCTCGTAGGCGCTATTTGAGAAAGATCAGATACACTGATATTAATGATGGAGACTCATGGTTTGGGGAATCTTTAGTATTGTAGCTGTACTACCTAAAGGCCTGTACTGGGATTCTCCCTGTTAGGGAGAATCATAACAATTATGTACTTCTCCATTATTCCACTGGATGAAAAAGTTAGAAAGAGGGCAACATTAAAAGCAACCATGTTTATTTCATTCATCTATAGAAGATTTGAAATGGAGCAATATAATTACAGAAACCATAGACAGAAATCACAGAGACCCCAAGAAACTTTTCTGGTTACAAATTAAAGCATTTAACAAACTCCAATCTCTCAAGCGTCATTAGCACATAGTAATTTTTTTGCATGGAACCTAACAGCAGTTTCTTATGTTTATATCTAGATAAACATACATTACAGGCAATGTTCAATGTGTAAAATAAATAAGGAATACCAATCGGAAAGATCGCAGCACTGAAAGCCCCTCCACATCCGCTAGCATCAATTCTAGTAAACTGAGCGAGACAATAAATCCATCAAAAATGTTCCACCCTTCTTGAAAATAGTAGTAGGGATCCATTGCTATGAGTTTCAGGAACATTTCAGCTGTAAAAATTCCAGTAAAAACCTGAAAAGAAAGAGAACATTTAAACCAAATTAACGTAGGTTTGTCAACTTCAAAGGGAAGAAAAAAAAATCCCTAGCTGCAGCTTGCTATCAAGACAATTATTTTTTCTAGAATTTGAATGCTTGTTTCACCACAAGAAACCTAGAGAAAATCTGCCAAGAATTCTCCTGGGAGCCAACTTGAGATTTTAATCTTCCAAAGAAATCCCATTGTGGGATGAAGAAGAGAAGTACAGCTGATATTCAACCATCTCTCAAAAGTAAAATAAAATAATAAAAGTAAAGTAAAATAAACAGCAATACTAGGGACATTGGTTTTTTTTAAAAAAAAAAAAGTCATGTAGGGTTATTCCTGAAGCAGGATGAACCTTCTTCACTAAAAAGCTATAAATGATTTTACTATAAATGTGCTGTCCTTCTTAATGGCAAAACAAACTGGAAGGAATCCCTAGGTCATCTCATATATTAAAAAATAAAATAGGTGCAATCCTGGCCTTTCTCTATCTGATTTGATGAGTATTTAAAAAGCACACAATTATCTCATTTAAAACTGTGATGGTCCCAAAATAGCCCTGTGGGCAATAGTATGAAATGAGTTTTGTGGAACCACGTACACCTTCATTTTCTGAATTTGTCTAAAAAAGTACAACAGCTTTCTAGTCTGATGAAGAAGTTGTGAATAATTTAATCTCTCAAAATAGTAATCAGGTATCCTGGATTTGTGGTGGTGGTGGTTGAAGGTGTTGGCCTAGAAATCAGAAGACAGAGTCCAATCTTAGGCATGATTGGCTGATTGGGCCAGTTACTCTCTCTCAGTCCAACCTATCTCACATGGTTGTTGTTGTGGGGAAAATAGGGATAGGAAGGAGTATTCGTATCTTTGCTGCCTTGAATGATTTATAAAGTAATAAAAGTAGTGAAATTGAATAAATACTGTTTTTTATCATTCCAGTTGCCACTGGGAAATTTTTAACGCAGAAACTGCTTACCAGATTTCCTACAGTCAAGACATGCTCAAATTGTGGGGTCATGGGATGATGTTCCATTGCCATGAAAAGAGTATTTAGAACAATACAGATAGTAATGGCTAAATCCACAAAAGGATCCATGACAATCAGGTTGACAATCTCTTTTAACTTCACCCAGTGTGGGTGGCACTCCCAAATGAGGAAGGTATTAGCAAATTTGTACCAGCAAGGAGGACATTTTCTTTGGGATTCTTCCAGTTCTATATCATCACAATAAAATGAGAAACAAGTTAACATTAATGAACACATACTTTATTCAAACATTCAAACAATTCAAAGAAACTTAATGGCAGAACTGAGTCATTTTTAATTTGCTGGCTCTGCTACCCCTAATTCAGATTTATAGATTTATTCTTTTTGGATATTAAAAAAAATCAAAACATATATAACAATGAGCATGTTAAAAATGGGACACAAAATATACATGCCTGATAAATCAAAGAATGCATATAAACTGAGACTTGGATGTTGTTGAACATTGTAACTTTATAAGACCTGCATACTTTTAATGTTCATGTATTTATCATGATGTTTTGCTCTGATTGATTAAGTAACAGAAAAGGGAATAATCTTTAGAGATATAGTGACTGTATGAACTTGTTGAAATGGATACATTCCTATTAAACATACCTTCTACAAGGGTATTTGTTATGACTGTCATTATACTATTGGTTCGATCCTTTCTTCCATATGAAGCATTCAGTTGGTCCATTGATACCAGAAGTGACCCAGTGGCTTTCTTCTTAATCTCTACTTCTGTGGTTGCCTGCAAAATCCATTGGTGTTCTTTAAAATATTACTCTTTAAAGAGGCTTTTGCCTGAAAAGACAGAATTTGTTTTCTACTCTTCTATCAGAACTAGATTATATTGCAGATGTTGCTTCCACTATTAAAATTATCCCCCTGTTTCTTTTCTTGCTGCAGGGAAATATTTTCCTCTGCAAGAATAAAAACAATTAATGGGAAAACTTGGATCATAAAAAGTATCCATGAGGAAAGATTAAACAATATTCCTCTTTAGTTCTAGTCAAATTCAGAATTGGCAGTTAACAAAAAAATATTAGAAGAATTTTTCAAATTGTGCATACCTAGCCTAATCCTAAATATCCCTAGATCATCATGTAGAGTGCAGTTTTGTATCTATGAAATTAAAGAAAATTAAGTAGGTATAAATAGAAACATAGAGACATATTGTTTGTGTTTGTCTATGGTTGATTCTAGTAGCAACTTAATTTCGACTGATTCCTTCAATGCTTCCCTAAAATTAGAGGCAAACACAACTATATTGTATTACAAATAATTTGATTCACTATTGCTTTAAGACAGACAAATTCATTATCTGTTGCTTAGGGTCTACATATGTTGCTGTTTGGAATCCACTGTTTATTTGGAGAATATTCAATATTCCCTAAATGGTTTCTCATATGTAGTGATTAGTTGAACAAAGGTACTGCTTGGGAAGTCCCTGTGCAAGGAAAATATCAGGAAACTGGTATGTAACATAGTAATATATTTCATAATGTTTTTCCATGCATCATGCTGTTGTTAGCAACTTGTAATTTTTGCATGCTGTTAGAGAAATAAATTCTAAAACAGTATACTAACATGCTAACTAGGGAAAAGGGAAGGAACTAAATTGAAATTAATTAGGAAAGGCTTCAAACATTCTCAGGGAGGAATGATTTAATTTTGCTTGCAAGTATTAAAGACATTTGGGATTTCATTTTGTGTGTGTGTGTGTGTGTGTGTGTGCTTGGAAAAAAAGAGCTTGGAGTTCACAAATGAGAAGCAAGACCAATGTTATGCACATCAGCCAAAGACAAAATAACTTTTTCTTAGTGTTTCTTCTGCCACTGGTGAAGTTTTCACTTTACTTTAGTAGTAAAGTAGCTGTATTACTATAAATTGGCATTTAAAAAATTGAAACTTTAAGAAAGTGAGAGAGGATCTTAATTGGAAATATTGTCTTAGGCAACAACATAAATCCTTTCTTTCACTTTTCTAGTCCAACTTGGGACTCCCGACTCATGTGCCTTTTGTCAGCCTAAATTGCACTGAATATTAATAATGGTATTTATATCATTGATGTAGAGATAATAAACCATATATCAATGTTATAAACATTTAATACAAATAATATACATTTGTATTAAATATTTATACCAATAAGGTTTGCTGTGTGCAGGTGATCGATGTATCTGATTTCCCCCCATCTCCTTTACTCTTTTTTATTTTTAAGCATAAATGTCAATGGGTTGTAATTTCGCGGCTATATTTTAATCTTCTATATTTTATTATATAGAAGGGAAATAGCAGAAACATACATGAAATAAACAAACCTCCTAATATTTCCCCAATTCTACCTTTATTAACATAAATATGTTCTGAATTCTTACTAAATCTATTTCTATCCATGAAGGAACATGTATCTTTTAATGAAGAATGAGAGACAATAAATAACAGGTTTTTTTTTAATGGAGAGTTTTGCCATTTTTAACAAAGCTATTTTAGGCAAAGCTTTTCTTTCTTTTTAATAACCAGCATAATTTTGTGCCCTAGAAAAAAAACTCTGTTGATCATCTTTTAAAGGAGATTCTACAGCACTCTAAATTACAAGAGCTACTTATTAGGGGATGGAATGTGCACCTGCAGCAGCCAAGAGGGTGTATTTTGCAAACTCAGAGCTGTCCCAGAAAGTGGCCCAGATTAAAAGACAGCATAGTTCTGAGCTTGATGGGGGAAGGGGGAAAGAGGTTCAGTGTAGCCTTACCCTAGAATGTCTCAAATTGTATCTAATAGGATAGAAGGTTATAACTTTAGTTTGGCAAGATTTTGTCCATTAGGTGCAAGCAAATAAAGGATTAAACTCGATTGGATCTGGGATTCAGCCTGACATATTATGAGTGAAGAACAACCCATAGTCTCTTTGTTTTCATTATGAGAAAATGATATTTTTTCTCAGTACCCTGAACATTCTGAAATAATGCCATTATTTATAGATTACAGAGCAGTGAAGGGAAGTCTCTGCTCCTCTAACCCCTCCCCCCGCATCTCACAACCCAACTCAGAATATCTGCAGCCTGTATAGCTAAAAGTTAATTATTGTGGAAGTTCTAACCAGCAGCATACAGGTAGCCTTCAATTTATCACCATCACTGAGCCATTGAAGTCATTAAGTGGGTTATCACATGATTTGATAACCTTTTTTGAGGTGGTCATTAAGTGAACATCATAGTTGTTAAGCAAATCCATTTTATCCAATGGACAATTTTTGCTGAAAACCAGAAGTAAATACCAGAAACTGTTAAAAAAAATTAATTGAAAATTGTGGTCAGGTGATCAAGGAATGCTGCAAACAGCCATACATACAAACTGGTTACTGAGCACCCAAAATGCGACAGTGTGACCACATCTTTGTGCTTGTGTACGTGTGTGCATGCGCGTGAACTATCAGAACTTCAAAATTGGATCATAGTTAATTTTGTTTGCGGAGGTGGGTGTCTGTTGAAACTTCACATGGTTGTTAAGCAACAGGTCATTAAGTGAGGACTACCTGTATACAGTATAGGGTCCTGCATTACATTTTATTTCAATCTTCTTGCTTTTTAAACTACGAACTAAAGCTGCTTGAAAAAGGAAATAAATAATTTGTAAGGAAAACATTACATGGGATTAATTCTATTTATACATGTGGGATTTAAAAATATCTCCTCTACCTCATTCATACCCAGATGTTTTTCTAAATATTTTTTAGATCATTTCACATTTTTGATGCAACAAATAGCACATTTATCAGGATTATATTCCTTTTAAAAAAAATCTTCCAAGCCATTATTTTCTTAGAAGTTCAAAGGAAGAAAATGGGAATAGGTAGGAGGAAAAATAAGGATGAAAAGCAGAATAATTTGGAAAGAAAGTTCAGACGATCATATGTCAAACCAATTTCTAATCATTCCATCAGGGATCCATTTGGCGGCATACAGGAAAGCAGAAAAAAGGGCAGACCGCCATGCCTGGACTATCTACTCACTGACTTCCTTACACTGTCATCAGTAGCTGCCTTATCTATTTTCACCTCAGGCAGAAGACGCCCGCTGGGGATGTTGGAAGTTGGGCCACCAATCAGGGAGACCACACCATTACAGTCCACAGTGCTATTCCGCTTCACGTTCCGACGAATGCTGGGAAAAATGCGTGAGGACCGGCTTCCTTGGCTATAACCACTGTAACCGCTGTAGCTGCTTTTCCTGTCGTAGCCTCGGATTGGGATGAAGAGTGAATCCCTCCTGCCCTCGCTCTCTTCCACTGTGCTGTGCTCATCATCGGCGAATTCATTCTCTGACCCAGGATCTCGGAACCCTCTCTTGAAGCTGAAAATGCTGCTTTTGCTGTTGTGTCGAGAGAGATATGGGGATCCTGGAATGCTAAGCAGTGACTGAAAGGGAAAACAAACAAGAAGGCAAAATTGGAATTGTGCAATGGGCAAGAATCCATAAAGGACCTCTAGTGAAGGAAATGACACCCTGGATTAAAAAAAAAGTTGCAAAGGAAAAAAATTCTTCATGAAAATACCTCACAAATGTACTATTGGCTTGTGGTCAAGCAATTGAGCAAATATTTCAAATCAAATACATAATTTACATTCCACTCCTCTTGTAGCTTCTTGTTCCCATTTACTACTTGAACTTGTCAGATTGCTGGTAGTCCTCGATTTATGACCACAATTGAGCCCCAAATTTCTGTTGCTAAGTGACAGTTGTTAAATGAGTTTTCCCCCATTTTACAACCTTTCTTGCCACAGTTGTTAAGTGAATCACTGCAGTTGTTAAGTTGGTAAAATGATTAAGTGAATCTGGCTTCCCCATTGACTTTGCTTGTCAGAAGGTTGCAATCACATAACACCCCCCGCCCCCAGGACACAGCAGCCGTCATAAATATGAGTCAGTTGCCAAGTGTCTGAATTTTGATCACACGATCATAGGGATGCTGCAACGGTCATGTGAAAAATGGTCATAAAAGTCATTTTTTTCAGTGCCGTTGTGACTCCAAACACTTACTAAATGAACTGTTGTAAGTCGAGGACTACAGTAGCTGTAGTAGCTGTAAAGCTTAAGCAAAGTGGAGAAGGAACAGAAGCAAGGCCTTCATTGTGTCAAAGATTGCTGCATGCATAGAGTCAAATTAAAACGCTGATTATAAAAGGGGAACATGTTGCACTGTTATCTGAAAAGGTAGCTAAAGAATCCAGTCCATCCTTCTCTCACACAGCCGTGGCACAATGTAAAGTTTAGATGTGGAAATTTTTGCTTGTGGAACTGACACTTTACCTGATTCATAATGGAGAGCTTCCGGCCAAGCCTGTTGTCTGGCAAGCGGAAAACCTTCCTCCTCATTCCATCTTCTGATTCTGACTTAAATACTTTCTCAATATCTCCCTTTTCCTCTCCTTCTGAGAGCTCCTTTTCCTTCCGCTTTTTCCTTCTGTTTCGTCTCTCTTTGGCACTCTTAGAGCTGAGCTTGGAGAACTCAGAAGAGGTATGGGACATCCTTCCCCCACCATCTTCTTCTACAGCATCTTCAGACACGGTCCCTGCTGAGGTAGCCATGGCTGCAGCCTTCAAAAAAAGAGAAATATGTTCTAAAGGACAGGAAAGTGATAGACTAACAAAGGATCAAGCAAAGAGTAGGCATTCAGGAGAGTGAATCAGCAAAAATCATGTCTCTTTTCAGTTTTCTAACTATAGTAATACAACAACCAAATAATGTTCCTATCACCATAAATTATAATTCTGAAATTAAATGTGGTCATCAGGCATGAATTATGAAGAATTTCTGTAGAAGAGGAAAAAAAAATCTTTTCTGCAAGGTAGAAGCCGCCCTCCACATTTTTTCCTCAGGGATTGGCCCATCCAGTCTAGCCACAAAGAGGCCATTTCATATAATCTCACAACTGGCAAAGTTCACAGTGATTTACCTAATGCAGGCAGGTTCTGGGCCTATCTGAACTTGGGAGAAAACACTTTCCAATCTTTAAACCTTGAGTGTGTTCACACATAGTACTAACTTCTATATAGGACACATTGCATATTATTTAGTTGACAGCAGTTTTATGCCATCTCCCCTTCTGTCTAATATGTCAACCAGTCATGAGATATAGGGATAACCATTTCTTCACAACAAGAATAAGGAATATGGTGGCTTGACCAGAATCAGAAGCTTTTCAGGAAAAAAGTCTAGATCTTGTATAAGCCCTGTAGTGTTGGCCCAGTCCAAGCTGATGGTTTGTTTCACTGGTGCGACTTAGCTAATAATTACTCAAAGGTGGGTAGGAACATATTCAAAACTTTATTTCTATTCTGTAGAGCTCATACTTGGGACCAGAGCAAACCCTCTGGGCTCTGTGTATCAAAAATTTAGAAAACCCATAACTTGATTTGGCTGGCCTGTCACACACAAACCTTGTGCTATGTACTGTTATATATAAAGAAATGTCAAATAATTACAAAATTAAAACACATGTAAAATAAATTTATTTCTGGAGAGTCCGGAGTGCACAAAAAGTACACCCCATTCTTTTAAGAATAGTTGTTGTTGGGTGTTGGTGAACACTAGTATGCCACCCAAAATGTTAAGGTGTGTCACATTTGACACATTTGTCATAGGTTTGCCATCACTGGACTAGAGTGACAAAGGAAAAACTCCTGCATGCCCTCACAACAGGTGTATATATGTGCCCTATTAAATTACATCAGTGGTTTTGATTGGTTGAAGACATTTACCTCAAAATGCACCTTAACTTTTGGCAGACTCTTCTCTGTTTCTGGGCAGATTTCCTAACTTTCTCATGGAGGTGCCTAATGACTATTCTAATTTTTTTCCTTAGGAATTTCCAGCAGTTCTTTAGTGCAGTGCCATCAGTAGGATGGAGCTTGTGAAAAGCAGAACAATATATATGCTCCTCCAGAAATAGTTTATTTTTGCAGGCCATAATTCAGATGGTGATTAAGACTCTTTGCCTTAACGTCAATCACAGACTCAGGCTAGGTTCAGGCCATATTCCTAACCAAATTTTTGCACAGCTTGTCATGTGAACGAGATCACTGTGTTTAATCAGAACTGAATACTTTCCAACTTCCAATTCTGCATTGGTAAGGATAATGCTTCAGCATCAACTTTCTGTATTGTTACTGAAGGATTACAGGTAGTCCACAACTTACAACTGAAGTTCACTTAGTGACCGTTCAAAGTAACAACGGCACTGAAAAAAGTGACTTATGACCATTTTTCACACTTATGACTGCCGCAGCATCCCCATGGTCATGTGATCAAAATTCAGACACTTGGCAACTGTCTCATGTTTCTGATAGGCTGCAGTGTCCCAGGGTCACCTTTTGCCATCTTCTGACAAAGTCAATGGGGAAGCCAGATTCACTTAACAACCGTTTTACTAATTTAACAGCTGCAGTGATTCATTTAACAGCTGTGGCAAGAAAGATCTTAAAATTGGGCAAGACTCATTTAACAAATGTCTCACTTAGCAACAGAAATTTTGGGCTCAGTTGGGGTCGTAAGTTGAGGACTACCTGTACAGGCAACTTTCCTTATCACTGGGATTAGAAGCAAGAAAGAACAAGTGACACCATTGTTTAGATAATGGGTGGAATTAAATGGTTCAAAATACTTGCATAGTTTTTGGATGGAAACAAGATTTGGGTATTGATAGTTAACACTGTTTGTTTAAACAATGGGGAAGACGAAAGAAAGAAGCAAACCTGGGCTTCCTCCTGTTGCTTTTTCAGTTGTTCCAACATGGCCTTGAATTCTGCTTCCTTCTGCTCTGCCTCTTCCAATGTAGCCTGGTTTTGTTCTTCATAGGCCATAGCCACCACAGCCAAAATCAAGTTCACCAAGTAGAATGACCCAACAAAAATAACGAGGACAAAAAAGATCATGTAGGTTTTTCCTGCAGCTCGCAATGTCTGTAAAGAAGGAAAGGCAATTGTAAGATTTCCTGACTGCACCACCAAGTAAAAGAAGAATTTATGCTGCGCTGCCTCTTCCTCATTGCATAGGTATCTCTAGTATTCCTGGTACTTGGAATTAACTTTTTGCTTTGTCTACAAGTGACTTCTAAGATCCTGTTCCTTCTTTTCTGATGTATTCTGCTGTCCTGCCTCAATAGAAGACTGGCCACTGTGGCTAGGAGCTTCATTTCTCAACGACTTTTCTGTTGGGAAACTGATAATCTTTTCAAGAATGAAACAGTCACACTGTATGTTTCTATACCTCTCTCTACCAGAGCTGAAGTTTTGCAGCAGCTAATTCAAGTCACCATCATCACATAGGTCTAGTACAAACATTATTTTGTACCTAATAACAGCAAGCTACCATTTAGTGTTAACGTTTCAAGCATTAGAAGTTGCTTTTGTCAAGCATCCATCCTTCAAATTGTAAATGATAGATAGGGCAGGACGGGGCAGGGCAGAGGTGTATAAATTCCTGAGCCCCTGATTGTGAACCCAGGAGTTCACAATCCTGCTGGAAAAATGGCTCAGTGTCTTGCCATTTTGAGAGAAGAACCTTTAAAGCTAGAGTGCAAGCCTTGGATTTATTTCTATCCAAATCCCAAAACAGAGCCCAGAAAATTCCAAACCTTCCCTCCTGCAATAGAGAAAAAACACACAGTTCTGGATCCCACCTTCTTGACATTGTAAATTTAACCATTGCAGGCTCTGGACACTCAGCTCCAGCCATTAAAACATTGCCCATCTGTAATTTAAGGCAAGAAACATGATCATGGAGAGACATACTTACTAATTGATACAAGTTTTCCCAAAAGTCCTGAGTCATGAGACGAAATAAGGCCAGGAAGGCCCAACTAAAAGTATCAAAACTGGTATAGCCATAGTTTGGATTCCTCCCTGCTTTCATACATGTGTATCCTTCTGGGCATTGGCTGCAGACAAGATGGAAGGAGTTGTTTCAGATTTGGGAGAGTAGAAAATATCAAATTCCAAAAGCAAAGACTGACCACAATCATTTTAACAATTCCTCTTTTGACTATTGGCTTTGTGCAAAATTGATTGATACTATCACAGGAATGAGGCAAAGGCTTGCATTCAGTATGGCTATTGGGAGTTTTTATTGACTCAATATTATTTTTACTGACTCAACATTATTAGAATGATTTCATCCAGGACAGACTCCCCCATTTTTGGTTGTTTTTGATAAGTCCCAGATGTTGATGTTCAACCCCTAATCAATCAAATAAGAAAAGGTTGTATATTCTATAGGCAAATATGCAAAAGTCATATTATAGGGAACCACAGAGATGACCTTGGAGAAACTATTCATAGAAGGTTATAGTGACATGTCCAAAATGGAAACAGGGAAAATATTAAGAAGAGACTCAGACTGATTTCTCCTGTTTCCCTGGAGTATAAGAGCAAGTGAAGGATAAACACAGCCAGATTTACAACATGAAGCCAATATGGTACAGTGGTTAAGACACCAGGTTAGAAACTAGGAGACAATGAGTTCTAATCCTGATTAGGGATGGAAATAATCTGGGTGACGTTGGACCACTCACCTCACAGGGTTGTTGTGGGGAAAATAGGAGGAGGAAGGAATAAATTAGGTATACTTGCTGCCTTGAGTTTTTTATAAAAATAATAAAAGTGGGATAACAAAAACTAAAATAAATTCTATTCATTTTAGCCAAATGCAAAAAACTCTTGTGAAACCTGATCTAGTCAGTTTCAAAAGGCTGACATGTACAGTATATACTGGTTGGTCATGGCAATCTTAATTCCTTCTGTACCAAGCCAATATGCCATCTCAGACAAAGAAAAAAATACAACTTTAACAGAGAAACAAAATAAAAGACCAACTGGACGGTGCTTGTCTCTGCATCAATATTTCACAAATATTCAAGAAAGAGTTAATTTGTAAAGCACCTCATTTAAGCAATGTCTCTTGTCCACAGGCTCACCATCTGAAAGGTAGTACTCCATTTCTTTTGACTTGAGGCAATGAGTAATTAAGATTGAGTGAGCATCCTATTCAGATATGAGGTCACAAATGACACTTAGATTTATATATCTCTTCATAATGCTTTACCGTCCTGTCTAAGCGGTTTACAGAGTCAGTGTATTGCTCCCAACAATTTGACTTCTCATTTTATCAACCTTGGAAGGATGGAAGATTGAGTCAACCTTGAGCCAGTCAAGATTGAACTTCTGGCAGTTGGCAGAATTAGCCTGCAATACTGCATTCTAACCACTATGCCACCATGGTTCTCAGATAGTTTATTATTAATAAAAAAGAAACAGGTTAATTTTTCAATCAGCCTAAGGTGTCTCAGTACTGGGTAGACAGATTGCTTTACAAATAAATCAGTTTAAGTCTATATATGGATTAATCTATGTATATTGACTTTTATTTTCCCATTAGTTGAGGAAGAGTGGCTGTGGGGAAGAGAGAAGACAGCTCAATTGAGCTGAAAACTTACCCTGCATCAGAACTATTACCACATAACAATGGATCAAGAAACCCAGGTATTGTGTAAAAATTTGCTGGATGAGATAAAGAAAAACACGTAAGAATATTGAGGAAGAACACAGACATTTAGATCAAATACACTTTTGATCTACAGCTTCTTAAACTGGAATATTAGAAAGGATGCCACCTGATGTCTATACTGCCATCTTTTATCATCTGGCAAAGATACCTTTTTTCTTCTATGTTTTAGGAATTAAACCCTAGAGATTAGATACAGTCTGCAAATTTAAATGGGTGGAATTGGAAAATGGAGGAATAGAATCCTCTGAGTATTGCTTGGAGTTTACTGTATATTTTATCCTTATTTTTCTTAGCTTTTTATTTTCTCATAATTTGCCTGGAAAACATTTGGGTTTTAAATCACACCAAATAAATTTAAAAAGTGCTAGCTTTTGAGTCTTTGCCATTTCATGAAGCAAGTATGTTTGGGAAGGGTACATGTCTATGATCATCTATTGCTGAATTATCCGCTACCAGCCTGAAAATACGAAGCACTATTCTGACAGAAGATTTGTAATTTCATTTTCTAATGCCAGTTATATTGTGCTCAGGCATTTACCTTTTAAACCAGTCTCAAAATCCAGCCATTCCGACAATCATAATCAATTGTAAAGGTATTATTTGGTTTAAATCATTATTAATAAACACATACACTTTGCCAAACCAAGAGAACAATGACTATAAAAGTAATATTATACCTATAGACAGCATATTTAAAGGGATTAAGACTAACAGAACATCAAAGGAATTTTAAGAAGACAATATGCAAATATAGTTTGTTAAGGAAAAGATAAGCAAGTAGAGGTCAAGATGTGTATTTGCCATTCAAAGTACAGTAGTATTCATGGGGGTAGTCCAGTAAATATTACAGTTAATATAGACAGAGAAAATGATGGCAGCAAAAGGTAGCACCTACACACATTGTTGCTGTATTCTTCCCAATCAAATCCCTTGGTGCCATTTTCTAGGTAGGTCTCATTGAGATCGATGGGCCAGATGACACATTTGTTCCTTAGATTCCCCATGAATAGCTGTAGCCCAATTAAAGCAAACACACTGAGGCAAAACACAGTCAAAATCATCACATCAGCAAGCTTCTTCACAGACTGGATCAAAGCTCCCACAATAGTCTTCAGGCCTGGAAATAGGAAACAAATGAGTAATGACATTTATGTGGAAAAAGACCTAAGCACAAAACAGCCTTTTAGGGTGATCAGATTATAAGTGAAGACAAACAGAATGATCTGTAAGGACTGACAAGATAAAAAGCAATGAATAAAAATAAAAGAGTGGCATGGGGGAAAAAAGCATAAGTTTGTCTAACTTTCAATAAGTGGTGATGGATATACCTATCAGCACAACTGAATAATACACCAAAATTTCCTGGCTCTTTGGAATGTTCTTTTATTTGTCCAAAGAAATCTATATTAATAGGAGGGAGCAGGATGGAAAACACGGAAGATTGATAGATATAATACAAGCTGCCTACAATTGCTACCAGATAAAAGATTCTCGTCTTAATACAGTTGGTCAGATCAATGGTTAAAAAGGAAGCAAGGAAAGGAAGTTTTCCCCACCAAGATGGATTTCTCTGGATAATAATGCAGGATTGCCAGGAGTGAGAACTTTCTTACACAGTACAATATTCAATTGTGCTGGTGTGTACTTTCCCAGCCATTCACGAAAAAGTATATGAAAATCACCTTCACTTTTATTTTTTTCTAAGAAATCAGTGTCATGAATGCCGAGCATACTGTTAATTTGTTTAAACAATGAAAAAGGAAGGGTGAAATAAGTTAACAGAGCATTCAGAGCATACCTGCCCCCAGTCAATTTTCAGATATCACAGTCTTACATGTAAGCATATATTCAGCATTCCAAATGAGACAAATTTCACGTCATTTTGTTCAGAGAATTGTGAGACACTGTATAAATGGCTCAGAGAGCAAATCTTGGACAGATAAAAACTGAAAATACTCTGCGTAAGATGCCATACTTTCACATTTATGTTTCTTAAACTATATGCAGAAGTCAAAGTCTCTGCACATAGACAGAAGCTAGCTATATCGAGGAGAGTTTGGCTTTTACATTAACAGCTGTTGGAGTTTTTATTAGAACCACTGTGAAGAAGGAACCCCCCCCCCCAAGCCTTTGTCATCCTCTAATCACAGCAAATCAATTAATCAAAAAGACTTCTGATTCAGCTGATGCTCTTTTGGAAACCAGATCTTAAGACGTTGAGGCAAGGGGTTGAAAAAGGGTTTTAGAGATTTAAGCATCTACACTACAAGGTCTCCTTACCCACTCAACCCTATTGCATGAAAATAATCTAAGAATTGGCTCAATGTTTTGGTTCTAGGGTTGCCTTAAGAATGTACATCCAAAAAATGATTCCATATCTACACTTCTGGCATGCCCAAAGGGACAAAACATTTGATTTTAACTGAATGAACAGCATCATCTTGCAGAATGCCAACTTAATTGATGAGAGCTTAAACAGATTTCTTTTTCAACATGCTCCTAGCTTCTGTTTCCTCTTTCTGAAAGTTTTTGAAAGTTTTGCAAGATATAGGAAAGTACATTGAACATGTCAGGATAAATACATTTCAGTTATAACTCTTCATATGCATGAATAGCTAAGGTGATATTTAATTTAAATAAGAAAGTGGGGGAGGGGAGAGAAGAAAATCAGGGTAATTAGGTATGATAGATTACAAGAACCATTAACAATCAAAATGTGCTAAAAACTGGAAGTGGGTTATATGCTTTATCAGCACTTCTACTTCACTGTATTTTTGAATCAATCATTTACTCTATTTGCAATCTTCTTCCCTCCAAATCTGTTGGGTTATAACAGATAACCCACGATATGGATTACTGTGATTACAGCCAGGTGCCTTCTACAAGTGCATACTGCAAAAATGAAGGATTGTGCCTGGCTTTGAAGCTTTCTGTGCCTTTTCACATGATTAACAATATAAGACATGACTATTACAATCTCTACCTGTAAACACATTCAGGAGAAATGATGAACCCACAGTAACAACCATATACTAAAGCACTGCTTGGGCTACTCCAGAACTGCTTATTATATACTGCTATGTACTTTCTGGATTACTTGGCAATAGTTTTAGACACGTTTATTTTTAAAAGACTGCACTGATTTTTGCATTTCCATATTTAATAATGGATAATTTACTTGACGGAGTAACTCAGGCATATTACTACTAAATTCATTGCCCAAACTGTACTTTTTGTATTTTTAGTTGTGTTTTTTAGTTTTTGTTTTTATATTTGGTGAACATAGGATTTAAAAGCAAATCACCCATTTTGAGGGTTTGTTAAGGTTGTTTGACAATTCCAAATATTTCAGGATGCATTCAGATTCTATGTATGTGTTCATGCAGGTGCTTGTACAAGTATCTGCATATGTATGGGAGAAGAGAAAGTCAGAAAATAGCCTTTTGGACACAATAGCATCGTTTTTCTCCAGCTCATTGTGATGAACTAACCCTCATCTTTTGATCCAAGTACTATCCAACTTTTGATTCAGCCAGCAGACTTCTCATCAAATCAACCAAAATATTTATATCCAATAGATATATATTATGAGCCATATCTTTTAATTTATTTGTTTTAATTTATTTGCACATTTAATTCTTATACACAGTAATTTTAATTAAATGACATTAACATTTATTCTAATTTATAATTTACTAGGCATGAATTATGCCCAGTAATGAGCCACTAAATGGCCTAATTTATTAATTTCTCACTTTATCCCAACCATTTTTGGATATGTCTTTATTATTTCCAGTTCTTCATTTCATTTCATTCATTTCCTGATTCAAAGTCCTCAGTCTATTCTGTAATTGATATAAATATTTGATATCAGCTGTAATTGATATCAATATTTCCAGACTGTTGCTTTCAAGAAAATCCCAAAGCTCTCCACTGTCGAAGGTTTTGGGATGGAGTTACTCATTCCGATTTATTCTGTTTTAAGCTTGTAATTACCCTTTTGCAAGTGTTCCTTTCATAAGTGACAATGAATGACCCTTCCAGAGCTCAATGCTGCTTTGATATTAGGGATCTGTATGCATTCCTTTCATAACTGGAAGGGGATCAGCAGTTAAAACCAACAGTGTTCCCACTAAGAAAACAGACCACTGAATTATTGTAATTTTTAAAAATTGCATATTATTATATCTTGTTTGGTCTACTGTGACCAACCCAAAGTAAATGTAAGGGATGCCTTTGAAAAACCGCATCTGCAGGCATATGGACTATTGTCACTTATTGGATACATGTCACTGCTTTGCTATTACAATTTTACTACCACTACTCAATATCTAGAATTAAGGTTGATGTATTTTGTAGAGGTTACATTTGTTGGGAAGGCAATCATTTGTACTCATTGTTTTGCTTTTATTAAGTAGGCTTTTTAAAGATGTTCTTGTCCCTAATTTACTGATGCAATTTTAACTTCAGCCCTAGCAGTGCCACTGCCATCAAAATGGCCACCTTGTGGCCCCAGCATCTGCCATGCATCACTTATCATCAGGAGGTGTTCTCTTGACAGGCCTCTATTCAGGGAAGCTATCGGTCATATGAGGCCTTTATTTTTGAAGTGGCTTTGGAGAAAGTTCTTTTACAACCTCTGCAGCCTTTGAAAACTGTACAAAAGCACACCCCATTCTCATGTGATTTTTCAGAAGTTCTGGATGTCCCATGAGTTCATGGCTCTCGCATGCAACTTCTGGTGGGTCTAGAGACCGCACAAGAGCATGTCCCATTTTCATGCTATCTCCACATGCTCCAAAAATTGCATGAAAAAAGGGCGTACTTCTGAGAATTGTTGTCAGGTGTTGGTGAATGCTAGTGTGTCACTCAAAATACCATGGCCTGTCACTTTTGACACATAAGTCATAGGTTTGCCACCAATGAGCTAGGCAATGTTTTAATTATTCTGTTATCCATCAGATCATTTAAAAAGATGGGCAGGCAGAATAGAATACGTGACTTAATTTTAATTAACAAGTGCATGGGATATTTATTTATTTGAGATCACATTTCATTTCAATCATTTATGATTTTGAAGAACAATATACAGTCTCTGCATTAGATCTAAGATCTGAAATTAGAAAGCTCATTTGAACTGACAGCCTAGGCATTGTATCACTGCCTTGCTTTAGGATTGCTTCATCCATTAGAGGTGAATGCAACCTAAGAAAATGTCCTGTTTATCATGGACAAAGTTGTGACATGATGGGTTTAATATGTAATGGAAATTTTAATTGGGAAGCCAATATATGTGCTTATTGAGTAATAAATACTCATGCCAAATTTTCACAAATGAATATATTCATTTATTTTCTCATTTATTATTATTTATTTATTGCTTCTAACCTAATCAGCACATTGTCACTGTATTTTACTTTTCTTATCTTTGAACTGTAATAAAATAGTAATAATAGGAAAACATAACTGTTAAAAATGAATGCGTCTGAGTTACCAAACACTTGAAACTATAAAGTTATTCTACTAGCAGAATTATAATCCCTTGTTTTGCAGCAGTGCTTTGAGTTGATTGGTTGAGGATCAATCATACTATATTTTATGCTCATGCAAATCACAAGGCCTATTAGAAATGTGCCACAGCCATTTTTGAAATGTGACAAGGAAGGCAAAGGGAGGCAAAGAAAAATGCAAGACATGGTCATTCTTAGAGCATTTCTCACCTGGAATGACAGAGATAGTTTTCAAAGCTCGGAGAACTCTGAAAGTTCTCAAGGCTGACACATTCCCAAGGTCCACAAACTCTGTGACATATCTGCAATGAGGGAGGTCACACACAAAAGAGACACAATGACAATAACACACACCAAAAGGGGAACGAGGAATAAAACAACAACTACAAACAGCAGTACATCACTCACAGGGAGCTGCAACCCAACACCTAACACCAAACTGCCTTACCTGGAATTACAGAAATAGTTTTCAAAGCTCTCAGTACCCTGAAGGTGCGCAGAGCTGAAACATTGCCTAGGTTTACAAACTCTGTTATATACCTGCAGAATTAAACCAGAGTTAATGGCACCACTGCGGTCACCTGCCTCAAAAAGAAGAGCGTAATCTTCAATTGCAGAGAAACATCTTTCAAATGTAAAATACTTTGAAGTGTTTAAAAAAGGAGAGAAGAAACAAAGCTGTAAATAAGACAATTTGAAGTGTTTCAGTTATCACAGGTCAGCTAATTTAATAAGGATAATTTGACAAGGACTTCTCTGATATGGGCCCAAATATGAGCGACTGACTCTCTTCATCAGCTGTAGGAATATGGTCATGGGGAGAAGTAGAAGATAGAAAAAGAAGTGATCTAGCATCACAAAAATAATGAGAGAAGCTAACCAGAATAATAGCAATTAGAACACGATTTTTTTTTATTTTAAAAAATCACCCTTTTTCAATGGGCAATGTGGAAAAAAAAGTTCTACATAGATTAGGGTGAGCATAAAGTAACAAAAAATTGCTTCCAACTCTAGAGAAAATTGAGGTAAGGTGAGGTAAGAATCAATTATTCCGGGCATGTGGACCCCAAAACCAGCCACAGTCATCTGTTGTATTAAAAAAAACTGATGAAGAATCTAACTATTTCTTTTTGTGGGATAAAAGAAATGGCATAAAAATGTGTTAGTCTTTCAGTTGATGTGAGATTATTATTGCTTTTGCTTCAAATCATATGGCCGTCCTTTATTTCCTGGAAAAGAACTGTAATACAACAGATCAGCTCTACTAACAGTCTGTTCCTATAAGAACACCTGCTCATCACACCAGCATATATGCTATACAGAAACTGAAGTACAGGATCATAGACTACAAAGTTCTTGTTTGGTTCTGTTGGCCCTCTCATTATGGGGGACTTTGGTCACAGGCAAATTCTGGAATATCTTACATGGCCAAGGGATGTCAGCTGCAGACATGACATTTCTCTGATTCAGTGTTTTTTGAGGTCGTCTCCCTAAAGCGGGAAAGTGCCACTGTGGTATTCTATAGGAATTATGATTTACCTTCTCTGTCTGCTTTCTTCCTTTCTCTTTCCTCACCTATGAGCATCACGTCAGCTCCACAGGAAAAAAGTAACAAGATTTTCTCATGTTTTAAAGTCAACGTCACTTAAAAAGTATATAGCTGTGATGGCATTTGCTGTCTCAGACTCCTCTTCCCCGACCCAAGAATCAGTAGAAAATTTAAGAGATGCCTAAATTTGAGCATTAGAACAGTTGGCTATATGGGTAGTCTTTGTTTAATTATTGCCTCGTTTAGTTCACAGTTACAACAGTGACAAAAAAGTAACTTGTGATCGATCCTCCCATTTACAACCTACTCAGGTATGTAAAACAAAGGAAAGCGGAAATCAGATTATAAGCACTGTTGTGATTTCATTTAGCGACTATTCCACTTGACAACTGAGTTGCCAATTGCAATTGTGATCGCTAAACTAGGTTTATCGGTACACGTCTGAGAAAATATTGGACTTCAAAGGAACATTACAAATACCTGTAATTGGGATTGTGGGAGTGCCACTGAACCAAGGAGACCTATTTTTTGTTAAATCTTTAGTGGATTTTACTAGAGAAGCTAAAATTAAGGTCTCTATTCTTAAACATGATGTAACGTATTAAAAAAATTGTGGATTTTCAAAAAATAATTCATTCCCACTACTGGCTAAATGCTGAGGTTAGCTAACATTAAAAAAGAGTTTTACTTTTAAAAACATCCTGAAAGTTTGAATTTTTCTCCTGTGAATACTCTATATAGTTCAATTAGAGTTAGTTCATCTAAACCAAAAGTTAGCAATCTTGTGGTCTTCATATATTTTGGACATACAAACCCAACCAAATGCCTAAGTATTGAAGGTTATTGGAGTTGCCGACCAAAATATCTGAACAACATAGAATTTGATTCCTCATTTAGTTAAGAGATACCCATATACAAAATGAATCAAGTAATTGTATTTATACATTATATAACATTTTAGCTATAATAGGTTGTTTTCCTTTTTGCTTACTTGTTATATGCTACAAAAGTAAAAAGAAATGCAAAATATAAACAAACAAACAAATAAATAGAAAAACCTGAGGCAAATCCAGGAATCAGATTCATTTTCCAACTCATCTGAAATATCTAGGTCAAGAAAAATTAAGACTGCTTGCAAAACAGATTGCCAACTAAAACTCTTCCAAAATGCATATTGCCACAGTAATATTATGAAGAAGAAAGTTTCTCAGTCCTGCACCTTAATGTCAGAATGTTGTATCTTAGATGTGAAGATCTTCATATCTTACATGTGAAGCCATTTTAGATAACTTACAAGTCATTAGTCTAGAATAATTTAAAAAAAACCCAATTATTTCTTTTTGGATTACTTCAAAAGTATATATATTTCTTCTCACTTATAGTTATTATATGACAAGAATAACATTAATTGCTGCACTTACGCCATCATGATGACACTGAAGTCTAGCCAGTTCCATGCGTCACGAAGAAAAGTGAAACCATCTATGCAGAAGCCTCTTGCAATAATTTTCACAAGGGATTCAAATGTATATATACCAGTGAATGTATACCTGTTGAAAGTAAAGAATAATGATGAATAGTATTTATAATGGAGGGTAAAATATATATTTACATTTCAAAAGCCAAGATTCTGAATATTTATTGACTGTAATCATTTTATAATCCTTTTTTAGTTTCTGGATAACGCTGCAAAATCTTGTTGACCAAAGCGGATCTGTTAAGGAACATTTTAACAGAACAGATTTGCAGTATTGCTACAGAGCTGTCATGTGTTGCACAAGCAGTGAAGGTGGGGGAGAGAATGTTCTGCTGACTTAATAAAACTATATAGATCTTGACTGGTATAATATTAGGACTGCAACCATGTTGCCACATTCAGGAAGTGATGCTACTTAGAATCTATGCATGATCTGCATGAAGTCATACAAAGCTGCATGCATATGTATGTATATATGTATGTATGTGTATGTATGTATGTATGTATGTATGTATGTATGTATGTATGTATGTATATAGTTGTGTGTAAATATATGCATACAATCTCATGTACTACTGGAATGGCATTAGTTGGTATTTGTACCAACAATAAACTACATTTTTTGAGAATTCAGGCATCTGGTTGACAATATTTGTTTATGCTTTCTGGCAACAGAAGTGGATAAAAAACAACCTGAATTGCTTCATCAGTATCTCATTTAGCATTATAATGTAACCCAGGACCCTGTTTCCTCCCTTCCTCACTCCAAAAAGTTATAAGTCAAGATTTACAACACTGGCAACTCACCCAGAGATGGGCAACTATATAAATTAGATCAATAAATACAATAAATATATTTTTGCCTTAAGATCAGGGCTTGCTAAAACAGAAATACATAATATAGCCTGCCCATGTATAAGCTAAACAAATCACAGATGGAACCATTCAAGTTGTTTTTTTAGCTGTTCCCAACTGTCAGGAAGAATTAAGATAGAGTGATCATACTGCATAAGGAACATGGTTCTTCATTCATAATAAATAGAAATGTAAAGAATGTTTACCTTGTTGATGCATGCAAACATAAGTCATTAATTGTTTTGTTTAAACATATGTAGGCTAGCAATTAACAAGGATAAAACATGTAAATAATACCATTCAGTTTATCTTAATCCCATTTAAAAATCCTTAAAAATACACCTTTGAGTTTTTAAAGGATTAAAAAGAATCCTTTACAGTATTTCAAAAGTGAGTGCATTCCAGAGCTTAGGAAAATCAATGGAGAAGGCACTGTTAGGCAGGCATAATCTAGTACAGTGTTTCTCAACTTTGACAACTTTAAGATGCATGAACTTCAATTCCCAGAATTCCAGTATATAAGCTGCAGAATTCTGAGAGTTGCAATCTTAAAGTTGCCAAGATTGATCTAGAAGCTAGCATTCCCTCAGGTAATCCAGGCCTAAGACATTTAAGATAAGGCCTCAGTTTTAATTTATTATATCTCTTTCAACCAATGAATGCCTGAAGGTAAGCATTTGGAGCGATCTGTTATTTCCCAATCAGGTGGTAAGAAAAAAAATTGCATATCAACATTATGAACCAGCTTTTCTTGTGATCTTCTCCAGTGGGGAAGCTTTGGAGAGTGGATGAATTGTAGGAATTCCATAGCACAACACCCCAGCAGACTCCAGCAGCAGACTCCAGGCATCATAATCTAAGACTCAAATAGCAATGCCTATTATTCCCAAATGGTCTGCTTGGTGCCATTGTTGTTACTGAAAGCCATTTCTGACCCAAGAAAATAAACATCTCTTTTATTAGATTCTAGACAAAAATCCATCAGGCCTGTTAATGCCATCTCAGCTATTAATCCTGTTTGAAAGGAGATCTAGTTATGCTTGTACAAGAAGTCAAAACACTCGCAATTATGTTGGCTAACCAATTAAACATTAAAAACTAGACAATATAGACTAAAAATAAATAAATCTAATAATTATCTTTTTTAAACAGAAGGCATCCTGTCTTTCATTTGAGAGACATTTATGACAAGAGTGAGAACATGTTCAATTAACCCCCAGCTTGATATTTTAAGCCATATTGGGCAGGAAGTTTATATATGACACGCTTTTCCTTCAAAATTGGCAACTATTACTTTAAAGAATTGCTAGATATTATAAACAATCAAAGTGAAACAAACAAAAATATTATTACTTACTCCACCTGTTTGGACCATTCTGGTGGGTTACTAAAAGTCATGAACACACAGTTCGTCAAAATAGTGCACATAATGATCATGCTAAATACTGTAAAACAAAGTCAAGGAAGCACAAAAGATAAGAAATTTCCTATTGACATTAACAAAGGAACATCAAGCTGATGGTAGCTCTTGTTTAAATTTGGGAACAAAAATCAAACACTCCCCCCCACCCCGCCCAGGAAATAGTTAGTACTAATAAAGTGTAGATTTGAAACTTTCCTGATAACAAATGTGACAATATGCCTTGTTTTGACTTTGGTTTGAGAAGGATTTACACCTTTTTGCAGTTTAGATTATACTGAACCCAGCCACATGAGGACAAAGGAGTGTTTTGGGAACCTTAACTGGAATTGAACTCATTTGTGCTGCCGTTGAATTGAATTATGCTCAATTTACTGAGGAGACACAGGTTTTTCATAATTAGATGCAGAATATGGACATCCAGATATGACTAATCATAATAGTTTTCAGTCCGTGCAGGGCCATAACATTAATTCATTAATAATTTAGACTCCATTAAATCCATTAGTTCATTTATCAATTCACTTATCAATTCATCAATTAGATCATTTATCAAGAACTTCCTTTTTTGAAAGGATCCAGTGTAAGTCTTTAGGGGGAAAAAACCCTTGTGATTCCTGAAACTGCTTAGCTACATATCCAACCATCCCTCGAAACTACAGCCAATGGGTCCAATATTTCAGCAACATGAGGAGTGCAATTTTTGCCAGGTTCAGCCCTTCTCGTCAACAGACTGGGAATTGCGACTGTCCGCAGCTTCGGTCCATGCTCTCTTGTTGGAGAGCCCCAATCACTGTGATTAGGGGCTGAAGCTGCCTTGGAGGGGCGGCAGAGTAAGGGGAAGCCGCCAGCCAGGCCGAGGGGAGCCGCATCCCCCCTCCCTGGGCTAGGCAATTTTCCCCCCTGAAGATGACTAAGCAGTGGTCTAAAATGGCCACCCTGAAGAGGAGGACTTAGTTGGACTAAGATTTGTGCAGGAGAGAAGAAAGAGGTGGACAACATAAGAACCAGGCAACTTGGTGCAACAATTAATTAAAAGGTACCTCAGGACAGTATTTTAAGAATTTTTATGAAAGAATAAGAAAGCGGAGGATTTTTAAAGGGAAGGAAAAAAAAGTGAAAATATCTTTGACAGCTGAGCAGGGCTTCGAACAGGGATTGGAACAAGCCGGAACAAGATATCCAAACACATTGAATTAAAATACATTGCTAACAAACAGACACAATTTAAAGCTGGACTTAGGAGTTTTCAAAAAGAAGGGGGAAATATTAAAATTGAAGATTTTTTTCTTTTGGAATACTGAGGTTCGGAAAGCCTCGAACAATAAAAGGCGGGGAGGAGGAAAGGTGAGGACATTGTATAACAGAGAGTGCCATCTGGTGTACAAAAATTTAAGCTGAAAAAGGGAAAGTTCCTATTTCTCTATGAATCGGGTCTGATACAATGAAAAGGAAATATTGAAACAATATAACAAGTACCCTAAAAAGTGAAAATTGAATTAAAACAAAACAAAAAATATGGATTGTTGGACTGATTGGTGATTTTGCTATAAACCCAGTTCAGGAATAGTTGTTAATCCAGAAAGTTTGAAGAAGAAAAAAGAAAAAGATTGGTGATTGGTGGTTTTTAATGACTATAAGATATAAGAGTGTGTAACAATGATATCTCTGTGGGATCTAAAAATGGAACTTAAAAATTTGAAAGAACTACTACATGCAAGAGGTGAATCACTTGCCTCTGAGTTAAAAGCTATGGAAATGGCGATTGAAGAATATGAAGAAGAAACCTCAGAGAAGGAGGAGTTAGTTCAAGAAGAAGCCATCTTAAATAGACAATCAACACAAAGAACACCACAAAGAAGAGGAAAAAGAGGGGGGGGGGGTTGAAATGGGAGATTTAAAAACATAACTAAAATGGGGAATATTTATAAAAATCAGAAAGACAGAAAGAAATGGCAGAAAAGTAAAAGAGGGAAGGAAAATATATATATAGAGAGGGATATAAATCAGAGGGAGAAAAGATTTGGAAAAACAAAGGGGAAGAGAGGTAATGAGGAACAGGAACAGGAAAGAAATATGGGAATTGTAAAATAAAGGAAAAATTTTCTTTACCTAGAATACATTGGGACAATGGTTAATGAATTAAGAGGGGATTCTGCATTAATATGAGGGGTAATAATAATGTACTTTGCAATTACAAATTATAGAATATAGTTTATTGAGAAGAGGGAGGGGCACTGATATCTTTTTAGAAGATGAATACATTTTCTTATTTTTATTGTTACAAGAAAGGTTAATGTTCATTATATATATTGAAATGATTGAAATGAATTGTGAGGAGGTTTAAAAATGAGATTAATATCAGTGACCAAGCAAAATGGATTAATTGTTTCTTTCTTTTTTAATTTTTTTTTTTAAAAATTTGATACCATAAATAAAATTTTATGGAAGTAAAGGGAGAAAATACATTGCGGAATCTGACTGAAAAGTACAATGTAAAGTAGTTTATTTTTCTAGGGATTGATTATTACTATGACTAAGTAAAAGAGATGTTTAATTGGGAATTACAGATGAGGGAATTAAGGCATACTTAAACCACTGAGGTGACACCCCAAACTAGTAAAAGGGGAGGGGAAATTTATGTTTTGTTTTATGTGAAAAACTTGTATTAATCTAGACTTTATGAAAAGAATATGCGATGGAATTGCAAATTTACAAGATAAAAAAGAATTAAAAGGGAATACGTATGAAGATATGGAAACTATTAGTGATTTAAATGAAAAACGAGTACTTTGGAAAGGGCAACGTTTAAAAGAAATGTTAAGGCTTAAGAAATACATTTGAAATAAATTGAGAAGATGTTTAGAATGAGAGTAATATTAATGAATAGCATTCACTTGCCTGTTCCTTTTCTTATATAAAAGTTGAGAGGTAAAATGAGAAAAGAGTACTTTGGAAAAGGCCACGCTTAAAAGAAATGTTAATGTTTAAGAAATATATTTGAAACAAATTGAAATGATTTGAGAAGATGCTTAGAATGAAAGTAATATCACTTAACAGAATTAATGTGTTTGTTTCTTTTCTTATGTAAAAGTTGAAATGGAGAAGGAATAATAGAATTAAGTTAAAAATGGACAAGACAGAATGTTGAGTGTAAAAATGAATATATAATTACTGTCATATTTGCATGTAAAAATGGTGACTCAGAATTATGTTGTACACTGAAAAGAGCTTTTTTTATGTTGTTTTGGAAAAATTGAATAAAACTTGTTTTTCTTTTTAAAAAGGAGTGCAATTGTTGCCTGCCCTGGTTGCAAAATATAGCTATGCATTTAGGGCATTTCCTTGCTTAAGGAATAAATGAAGAATGTTCAGGAAAAAAAATCATAAAAAAGAAGCCTCTCTGGTTTGGAATACTGTATATATACCCGGTATACATATTTCAAACTGATACCACCTCAAATGAGAAAATGTCTTGGTCTTCTGGTGGACTAGATGTCCCTGAAGGAGCAGGCATAGCATTGCAGGGGAGAGTGGTGGTAGGATGGTGAATACTAGGTGGTGCAGCCTTTCTGGATAAAGAAGAGATGTTGAGATTGCCCACTTGCATTTTGGACAGCTACTCCTCATAAGAAAACTGCAGGAACTGAGGTTTTTATAATTGGCTCATAAATTGAGAGGCTGGGAGTCAAGGGGTTTCAATCTAACTCCCCCCCTCCCTCCCCGTGTGTGTGTGTGTGTGTGTGTGTGTGTGTGTGAGAGAGAGAGAGAGAGAGAGAGAGAGAGAGAGAGAGAGAGAACACACAAGAACAATGGGCAGATCTCTCCCAGCCTTCCTCTATGGTTCCTGCGGCATCTGAATATGGAGAGATATAGAATGCATTGGGCTGTATTTAATCTACATGCTGAGCAGAGACACTAGCTGACATAGAGAATAAGAGAAAACAGTAGCATTTTCATGTTTTCTCTAGTGTGAGTTCTGTTTGATAGTAAGCACGTCTTGCAGAACTATCAGTCATAGGTAGTTTTTGACTTATGACCAGCAATGTGGTTGTTGAGTGAATTCCACTTGATTTTACAATCTTTTTTTGCCCCAGTCATTAAGTGAATCACAACCATCATTAGGTAAACCTGGGTTCTCCCATTGCTTGTCAGAAATTCTCTGGGAAGGTGGCAAATGGTAATCATGTGACCCTGGGATGCTGCAACTATCATAAACCATGTTGATTGCCAAATGCACAAATTTTGATCAGGTGACCATGATGATGTTGTGACAATTGTAAGTATGAGTACTGGTGGTAAGTCACTTTTTTAAGTGCAGCCAAAACTTCAAACAATTGTTATAAGAATGGTCGTAAGTCAATGACAACCTATATTCAAATTGTACATACATTCTGTAATTATGAAATATATCCCTAATAAATTCACTTTCATTCACCTACTCTTACAGTTGTTTAGGGAAATTTCAATCTCCTCAGGGCAGGCTATTTCTATAAAATATGTTTTTAAATCCAAATAATGCTTTTTTAAAATGGCAGCACATTAATCCAGCAAAACAGGAAATAACAACTTCAGAATAAATGGTACACATTACTATGAAAAGGATATGAATGTATCAAAATTTTAATAGCTATTCTCCTAAACAGATTAAAAGGACTTAAAATGTACAAGGCAGGCGTGGCACTAAATCGGAAGAGTGTTTTGCCTCTGTTTAGTACTACAAAGGTCTGCAGAGAAAGAGAAAAAGAAGGAAAAGTTACATATTCATATGCCAAGGAAGAAAGCATACATATTTAATTCAAAAACCATGAATATATCATTCTTATAAAGAATCTTGTTAACTGGGTGATTCTCTGTGTTGAAATCATTTGGAAGATATTCCACAATATACTTTTATTTTAGTTGAACTGATAGCTCTTTTAGAATGTATATATAGCACATAAAAACAGCAGTAACAACAGCAACAATAATATTAACAACAGTAGCTTACATCCTTAAAGCAAATTTATATATTAAGGTTTCATTTACCTGAGAACAGGTCCTACTGTGAAATGTGCATAACTGTATTACAAGATATTTCTCATCCTTTACCCCAGAAAAGGAGGAATGAAGTAGCACATGGAGAGTGAAAGAATAGACTAGATGCAATGGGCTGTGAAAATAATCTTGAGAAAGACAAGATACAGCCACGGCTACAATAAGATAAGAGAAATTTTAGTCCAAAGCAGGAATGGAGTTAGACAAAATCTTTCAGATTGGACTCCCCCAGTTCTCTTTAGGATAAAGGCAGGAAGGGAAAAGACACATTCTGGGCTACAAAGTTCTGTTAATGTAAGCCTGTAATAAATGTAGCTTTACAATTCACGACTTTGGTGTTAAAGTCTGATCTGTCTCTAAGGGCTGACAGTATAAGCACTTCAGACTGCACGTCAAGCTGCCATCTTGTTTTGAGAGTTACTCTCTGTACATAACATTTACATGTTGTACACTATGAAACATTCTTCTTCTATATGGAAGGGGAAGATTCCAAGGTTGGTCCAAATGCTATCTCTGGAGTTTAAGTGGAACAGGCTAGAATTCTGCAACTACTGCTCCTGTTTCTTTCTGTATTTTGTATAGAATGGCTTTCAAAAACAGGATCACATATGTTATTTAACTATTTAAAACATACCAGTATGTAGCCAGCGAAAGAGATATAACAGCCGACAACAGGGAAGCCTTAGAAAGACAACCAGTCAAGTAACATGGTTTTCCTTAATAAATATAACTAGAACATTTTAGTTTCTTCTTCATCCAGTGAGTCATATTACTTTTCATGCATTTTTACTGAGATCTCATTCCCCTTCTAGTATTTCTGTAGCATATGGATTTGTATTAGATGCTATTTTATAAATTAGAATAAAGAATATACAGTACCTGCCCAATCAAGCAACCTTGGTTCTCTGCAAAGCCCTTTCTGCTTTGCTTTGGAAAACAATGCAAATTGGAAAACAATGCAAATACAAGCTCTACTCCTGGAGCCCAGGCACATGGATAGCTTATAATTCCCATCCTAAATAAACCTACACCCATACATATCCACACACCCCATACTTCCTCGTGGATAATTACCAATCCATTTTCCTTACTGTAGCAAAGAAAATGAAAAAGAAAGAAAGAAAAAAAAAGAAGGACGTGATAGGAAAACACTGGAAGATTACAAATGGAGAAAGGCCCACTGCATTTAAGATCATTACATAAAAGTCTGTGAATTAGTCATGGTAACTGCACAACCAAATCCTGCAGTAGTATGGAAGGTTCCATAGACATATTTGAAATATTCCTTAACTGTATCTCTGGCTGTGGTCCAGAGAACTGCCCAACTTTGATGCTCAAAACAAGACTAACTTGAGCAGCAAACGTACCACTTGATCTGAAGTTAGTAATGGATGCTTCAAGGACATCCACAAGGCTTTTCTCCATATGGAGAAGAAAGGACAACTGAAAGAAGTGGAGCAATCAGCTCTTGTATTAAGCTCTGGAAAAACCTTGTAACTGATGGATTAGAAAATGCTTATCTAATGTGCAAGCAAGCAAGCTAACAAACAAACAAATAAATAAATACACATTTAAAATTATTCAATTTACCCAATTTATAAATGGTGCAACAAATATGTTGAGTTTGAGCTGAATGAAGACAGTGTATATTTTCATTCTCCAGAGTCTTAGAAATCATTTAAAACTAACCTGCATCCATCTTCACCACCATTTTCAAAATGCTAAGAAAACCACACCAACCAGTTTGCCTCTCAGCTGACTAATAAGAGAGTATAAAAAGTGAAACTCAACCACACTTTTATAGATTTGTATTATAGCAGTGATGGTGAATATTTTGGGCTCAGTGTGTCAAAATTTTGGAAAATGCCTAACTTGACTCTCCTGTCATCTCCCACTACAACAAAAGAGAAACAAACACCACTACCATCTAGGCCACACTGAACAGTGGCAGTCAGGGGCAGTGCCAAGGCTAGGCCTGAAGTAGAAGCTGGGCCTTGGCTTCAGCCATAGCACCACTGCTGTCACTTGAAAAAGCCGCCTCACACCATTTCCCAAGAAGCACAAGCCTTGAGGAGTGGTGTGATTGCACCTATGGCCCAGCATCCCTTAGAATCTGCCATACACCATCTATCTTTAGGCCATATTCTCTTTCTGTTGACAGGCTCTGTGGCCTACCTGAGGCTGCTCCGGGACTCACAAGGCCTTTAATCTTGAAGCAGCTTTGGAGAATGCTCTTCCATAATCTCTGCAGCCTCCGAAAACCACATAAAAGTGTGTCCTGTTCTCATACAATTTTTTGAGGCTCCAAAGACTGTGCAAAAGCATGGCCATCTTGTGAGACTTTCAGAGGGTCTGGAGGCCATAGATAAGCACATCCCATTCTCGTGCAGCCTCTGCAATCTTCAAAAACTGTGTAAGAAAGGAGTATGTTTTTCAGAATATTTGTTGTTATGTGTTAGTGAATGCTGGCATATCAACCAAAATATCACGGTGTGTTATTGACACACATGCCATGGGTTTGTCATCACTGTACCATGGGCATGAGTCTGAGCATCTACAACAAGGGAAAGCTATAAGCTGTCAGACTTCTATCTTTTTGATCAATTAAAAATGACAGAATGGCTAAAGGTACTATAGAAAGGTACTATAGATTTGCTTCCACAGGAAATGAAGGCAAGGGGAAGGCCATCAGCCAGGAGCCAAGCTGAGTAGTTTTTCTGGTCAATAAAAAAAGAATCCGCTTCCTTCTGCAAAACTTCAGCACTTCAACTGAGAAATTTAGTTTCCCCCTCTTCCTGTGCAGTTTTTTTCCCTATGATAATACTGAGAAGAACAATATGTCTGCCAATCATCTGTCGCTTAAAAACATACTGTTATTTTAACATTTATACACATATTTGAGTGGGCTGCAATTGATTGTTCTATATGAATAGAAGTGCTCATGTTACAATGAGCAAATTGCTCTTGTTCATAGAATGTGTTTATTGCAGACAGCCTTGAAGGTCCATACACTGTAAATTTCATACGTATTAATAATATTATAGGCTGGCAGGTAAATATAATTTCTGTCAATTTCTATCATTTTCCATAAATACTGTAAAGAATGGCATATAAAAGTATTTAGATTCTTCCTGGTGATCCCAAGTCTAAATTGCAAGGTGGATTTTGTCAACATTTGGATTTGTTGCAAGTTATTGTTGACTGTACTAGAAAACCAGAGATAGCCCAGTTGAGGTTCAGCCAAACTTTTATTTCCTTTGTTGGTCATGCAAAAGTAGGATCAAGTTTTACCATCAGTGTCTGTGTTGTTTCTGAAATGAACAAATATAAAATGAAAGCATCAGTTGCCATGGAAATTTAAAATCCCATAAATGCCAGATGCCACAAATATACATGGCACTCTTTTCTTTTTCCTACAGCTCCTTTTATATAATTTTGCATATATTTCAAGAATCTTTCAATTGGCAGGCATTTCTTATGATTGTACCATACAATGCACATGGATTATTTTATGGGGGAAAAAGAATTTCTTTTTTTGCTTATGGGGATCAAAAAGCCAAAGAAATCTTGCTTTGTTTTGGGAATGTGAAACATTGCATTTTCCCTGATGAATTTTATTTGCTTTTTACTTCAAATTGCAAATATCTTCCTGTTTGGGGAATAAATTGATAAAAAAACCCAAATAATTATAGTAGCAAAGATTTTATGGTCTTCATGATTAAAAGCATAGAAGAAAAGTAGTCAATTATATTTCAGCCATGCTATGCCCACTCCATAATGTTTCTACATTAATCTGATACAAAAAAAAATATGTGATGGAGATTATGGTTCAGCTAAAAATTGAGATTATTTTTCTAAGAAAGGCCCAATATAGAAACACAAAGAAAATATTTTTCATATCCATCAAAACATTCTACAGAGAATAAACAAATGGTGTGACTATCAAAATCTCAAAAGTGATGGGTCAGTGTACAATGATTTAAAAAAAAAAAACCTTTACAGCATTCTCTTCATAAGAAGGGTCTACATTAGAAGCACGAGTTCAGTCTCACTGACATACAGCTATCTATACAGTAGGAAGATATGGACACTTAATAATACCAGATAGGACAGAAAGGCAAATGATTAAAACAACTTATAGGTCTCCTATATAGAAATGGACAATATTATATATTTATGATTGGAATGGGCCTGTGACCTTCAAGTCCCTTTGGGGCAGTCCTTGGTGTCTCTCTGGCCATAGCTATTGAAAACTGGTGGCAGATTCTGTTCTTTTCAAATGGGGAATAGAATATCACAATGTACAAATAAAAAAAAAAACATTCCAAAACTTCACCTGCATCAGATCCATGGCTTTACTTAGCCTGCAGCCCTTCATCCTTTAAAAATACAAATTTCTGTCCTTTTGTTCATCAATGTTTACTGATACTGGGCATGGTATCAAATACATGCTCATTTCCAGAATTCAGTCCTATTATTTACATAATACTATAACACTCCAATCTGATTTACGTCTTCACCGAATTCTGTGGGACTCATTGTGGGGTCCTTGATAGAGTTCAGAACTTTCTTGCAATTTCAGTGCACTGATGAAGTTACCTGATCTGATAATGAAACATCTCAAGAAAACCACCAAGCTCAGAGAACACCAAGGACTCCACAGTTCAACCCTGAGCTACAAATATCCTCTTCTATGGGCCTCATTCCCAAGCAAATTCATGTTAGAGTGCAATTTAAGCATGCCATAACCTGGGATTAATACTTTACTGGGAATTTCTTCAACATCAACGTGTTTATGATCACTTTCAGGCAAGAAATATAAATTTTACTTTTGCTTCGCTGGCCTTTTGCCACAGTGTTAAAATATTTGTATTTAGAAAGCCTTCTAGTTTTTGGAGCCTGAAGTTTATTGCTTGACAATTATATATCACCCGAAGAGGGTGCAAGGGATCAGAAGTCGCAGATCATATGCCAAACCTGAAGACTTGCTGGTTTATATGGTTCATGATTGAAAACACAGTATATTTTTTAGGATTGGAAAGTTGGGGGTGGGGGGAAGGATACATATTTGTTATTTCCTACTAGCATTTTTCTTTCTGTTGGAAGATCCAAATCTATTGGACTCACTGGGGAAAGGAAGAGACATTAGCTAAAGGATCCAAGGCTGTTTATTTCCATACCATTCTTGAAATATCCTGGGGCTTCCTATTGCCAGCAGATTTATACCTGGAGAACCTACTGCTAGTCTATTGGGGAATAACTAGAATTGTTAGTTACTCTCCACGGTTGCAGAACACATCTCTCCCATCTTCATCTCTTCTCTATAAGTCTCTGGGGGTTGAGTTCTCTTTCCCCCAGATTTTTGTCTTGGATGCCCATTATTGTTTGCTATATGATGTCTTCATTGGTTTTGTTTTAAAAACATAAATGTCACCCACACATAAAACAGGTAAAACTACAAGGCATGTCCCTAAGCTATTGCAGAATGCAAATGCCTCCCCGTGTGGTTCCAAATATCTCCTGAAAATTCCTTGAAATAATAGGTCTTAAGCTCCTGAAGAGAATAAGACTAAAATACTTCTCTACAGAAGAAGGCACCAATATCCAAAGCCCCAGCTAGACAACAATATTATGGGCAGCCTTAATATTGGTTTCTATATTCCTCTATTTCAAATAAGCATGACACCAAGAATAGATGAACGGGTATAAAAATCAATGGAGGTGCAATTCTTAGCTATAAATGTGACTTGGATATTTTCAGTTGCAAATGTGATGTCCATCTAATCTGCATTCACTTTTTAAATTATTCACTCTTTAAATTTATTTAAACCACCCAGTGTAATAAAGTCCCTCAGTGAGATGGGTGGCAAATAAATTTAATGAGGAAACAATGTGATAGACTGGGTAAATGGAACCTAGGATAGAGAGATACATCGATGTTAAACAAGTTGCAAACTGTGGTCCCTAATTCCATTGACCACTATGATTGGTATACAAAGGGAAAAAAACCACTTGGAAATGGTTTCTAACTCTTTGAAAAGCTATAGCAATAGCACTTAGACTTATATGCTGCTTCACAGTGCTTTACAGCCCTCTCTAAGTGGTTTACAGCATCAGCATATTGCCCCCAACAATCTGGGTCCTCATTTTACCGACCTCAGAAAGCTGGAAGGCTGAATGAACCTTGAGCCGGTGAGACTTGAACTGCTGGCAGCTGGCAATCAGCAGAAGTAGCCTGCAGTACTGCATTTTAGCCACTGTACCACCATGGCGCCTAAGAAAAGACTAAGAATGTAGTTATAAAATTTTTTAAAAAGGAAAAAAGTTCTGGCATAGTATTCTTTACAAGTTCAAAATAATCAATTAGAGTGAATGTTGAGAAATTTTTCAGACTGACCCAGTTGCCTTTAAAATATCACTTTTCTTCCATTCTAACCTCTCACTTGATGACTGGTGGTTTATGTGTGTGGGTATGTACTTGTATTTTATTGGTCTGCTTAGGATGTTTTGAAGGACTTTAGTTGGATTGTGTGCTATGCTGATTCCATGTGGTTGTAGTAATCTGTTGGTGGTTTCTGAGATATTCTTGATGTATGACAGTGTAATTCTTTTTAGGGTTTGTGTTATTTGTACTGCATAAGGTTGAGTGGTCAGGGACTTTTTGATAAAGGTGTGTGAATATCCATTTTGTTGGAATACGTTGTATAGATACTCTGTTTTCTTCTGCTGCTATTCTGGGGTGCTGCAGGGTGTTTGGGCTCATCTAAATAAAGTCCTTATGCGGCTTCCCTTGTGGGAGGTTGAGTTGTTTCTCTAAAAAGAAAAGTCCTAAGCAGATGAAAAGACCCAACAACCCTAGAAGGAAAAAACAGGAGTCATCTACAACAAGCAATACAAGGACTGCAACAACCATCATGCAGAACAAACAGGTAGAAAACTGGCAGAAACCAACTAGCAGACAGAAGACATGATGAAAATTCTTTAATTTTACAACATATAGACAGATGTAACCATAGTTTTAATTGGGAAAATGTGACCATCCTAAACCAAGCCAAGTCCAAAAACACCAGGGAATTTCTAGAAGCCTGGCACTCTATCAACAGCCATCAATAGACACAACAGACAAAAGAGACTATCACCTGTCCAAAAAGGAACAAAAAGACCCAAGCACCTCTCCACCAGCAATCATCCCCTAGATCAGCATAGATTAACTCCAAGGTTAACATCAGACCAATAATCAACTGAACAATACACTAATTTAAAAACTGCCAAAGGACCAACAGTAAACAGCCCAATCTAAGAATCTCTGAGACCGTCCTCACTAACACTGACAGACAAGATACCAGAATACAAACTGACACCAAACAACACTCCTAACAAGCACTGATGACGTTACCTAGTTTGGATAATGAAATGTCTGCAAGAAAATAAGCAAGCCCAGAGAGCACCAGGGATCCCTCACTAACCATATACTCTGAAACTCAGCCTTCAGATCTTCAATAACAAAAATCCAAAATACACCCAAATGCATCAATTGAAGAAGGTGCAAGAAGAATGAAAGAGTCTCCTATTCATAATATTGTAAGAAACAAACTTGTGAGAAGTTGGCAAATATATGTAAGAAAGCATCCTTTATGATGCAATTCTTAGTTCTCACACTGCAAATGATCACAAAACACAAAGAGGCAGGTCGGATAAAAGAAGATAATTTAGAAGATAATTTACTCAGGCTGAACCCGACTTAGGGTTAATCGTGGTTAGTTTTTTCTGTGCACACTGTGTGAATCTAGCCTGTAGGGATGGATAGCTTGTAATCCAATGTACAACATCAGAAAATGTGTTATTCAGTCTCCAGGTTAGGCATGTGAGGTAAACATAGCCAAGTATCTGGAATGAACAGAAAATAAAGCCATGAGATGGACATTGTTTAGTGCAATGTTTCTCAACCTCAGGCTGGCTGGGTAATTCTGGGAGTTAAAGTCCACCCAGCTTCAAGTTGCCAAAGTTGAGAAACAACGGTTTAGTGCAAGTGTAAGATGCTGGAGTCAAGAGCCTGGAAACCATGGGGAGAGAGATAAATGCTCAAGATTCCAACACCATAAACCAGTGTTGGTGAACCTTTTCGACACCAAGTGCTGAAACAAGAGAACACGTGTGCACATGGGAGCACCGGAAACCAGAAGAGCAGCTCCCCGGTGCATGCGTGTGTCCATGCCGGGAAGCTGAGCTTCTGGTTTCTGGCGCATGCATGTGCACTGGCCACCTGGTCTTCCGGTTTCCAGCACTCCTGTACACATGAAGACCAGCTGGCCAGCACGCATGTGCACGACGGAACCCAGAAGAGCAACGGGTGACAACTGGCATGCCCGGAAAGGTGGCTCTGCGTGCCACTTCCAACACACACGCCATAGGTTCGCCATCACGGCCTTAAAGTGATTATTTGTCTTGCCCCCTGCTACTCACAGACATTGCCCAAGATTTAAATGACCTTTGAAATAAGAAACAGGACTGACTCATGCAGAAACCTGAGCAATGTGTGGAGAGTGGCATTAATCCTAACCCTAGTAGTAATTTCCTCGGTCTGCTTAGCATTTTCTAGAAAGGCTGGAGCATCTGCAATTGCGACCAGACAAATAAGTCCTGTCTGTCATTATTCATATGAGGATATCATTTATATGCTGACAGAAGTCTGGTTTTCCGCTTAGAATCCCCAATGCTGTAACCTGCTTTTGTTTGTATGCACCCATTGGAGAAAAAAATAAGAAATTCCACTCCTCTCATTCTTTTTAGCCAATTTGTACAAGCTACTCTAGCCTGATAGTCACCAATTATATGGATTGTATACTTCCATACAGGTGAGAGACTGATTCTTTTTCTCCATATTGCTATCTGATTCACCTCTATTCTGCATATTTTCCTAAGACTTTAATATTTAACAGCTACATGTTGTATTTCCCCAAAAAAGTGGGGAGTCACTGTCATTGTTTTCCCCAGAAAATTTTGGGGCATCTCTGGGTGCCACAAAACTGCATATTTGCAAATATCATTTGCAAAGCTCTAGCCACGTGCTATTTTCCTTTTTTTCCTCTGGGAATATATAACCAAGGGACAATTTTTAGGTTATCCTTATTTCGACGGACCATTTGTTAATAAAAGTCAATCTTCTTCTCAGCCTCATTTGCCGTCTTTCTCGGATTATTATTGCCTCCCCACTAAATCTTCTGACTCATATAATCACATACCCTATGTGGTGGTTTTGAAAAACTCAGCAGCCCAGCGACTGCTCCCTTAACTTTCTCCCTCTTCCTTTTTCCTCCCATCCCACAACAAACCCGAAGGCAAGGTACATCTTTACAAACAAAGGCCATACAGATGTTGTTTTTCTGCCTCTCCCCCCCTTTTCCCGTGATGCCTCCGGCAACCCAAACCTGTAACTCCTTTAACCATCAGAAGGCTGACTTTTACATAGCTGGTCTCGTTTGCTGACTCACTTTCTGCGTCATATAGAAAGGGTCAAAGTCCTCCAGTGGCACAGCAACCAGGCCTTTGGGGATGTCCCCATAGATGAAAGGCAAACTCTTCCCTGCCTCCAGGTCACTGTTTGGTTTTGGTTTGTTCTCTTCATCATCATCTCTGTGACTGCTGTCTTGTTTAGGGCGTTTCTTCTTCTTCTCTTCTGCGATGCGCTTCTCAATGTTAGCCAGAGATTCCGGAGTGAAAGGCCTAAAACTGTCAGGGCCTGGTGGTGCAAGCAACCGCCCTGCCATCTTTTCATCCTGCAGAAGCTTGTTCAATTATGTTGTGCCCAGGATAGGTCAACTCTGAAAGCACAAAAGAAAAGAAAGAAAAGGAAAAGCCACAGATTAATTATCAATATCAGGGATGGCTGGAGACTTGGGAACTTCCCTAGGGAAGAATTTACCCGGTTGAGCCCTTTCCCCACTGAAGTAGCCAAATGACAGTCCTTTGAGGTTACAAGCAAACAAACATCATCACTTCCTATATTACCCAGTGGAGTAATAATTTTTGTCTATTGTAGCATAAACAATAAAAAAAGCATTACGGCATGCTGAAAATTAGCATCTACTTTCAAGGACTATGCTTCCCTATGTCATTTGCCTCACTTAACTTTGGGTTCTTCTGGGGATATTTGAGACATTGACCTTACTACAAGTTCCCAGTTCTTCAGATAAAGAATAAATTATTGGGATTACTCTGTTTAATAGCCCATGATCAAAACAGCAGGAAATAGCAGCTTTTACTGCCAGAATTTACTGTGTTTTGTAATGCTCTGATGGCTCTGCCTCTCCTGAAGATTCGGCTTCTCAACTACAGATAGATTAATCTGATATTTCTCTTTCTCTCTCTCTCTCTCTCTCTTTTTATCCTGTTTCTATTCTGGGCAATTTCATCTCGGTTTGTATTCCATGTTCAATGTTTTTCTTTCAGTTTCGGAGGCTCATACTAAGAAACATGGAAAGTTTTACAAGACTTGAGATGCTAAATCAATGATTTCAAAACAACATTTGATCACCTCTTGACCAGACTATTGCAACACACTATATATAACGATGCCTTTGAACAGCATCAGTTAAAACTGGCTGAGAATGCAATGATTCAATTAAGTGGATCCCTGGTTTGCTCAAGTGACATCACTACTGGTAGAGGAGGAACATTAGTTGCCAAGTTGCTTCTAGGTGCAATTCAAGATCCTGGTTGTCCTGCTTAAGGCTCAGGATTTTTTTTTGCTCTCAATGGTTTCTGCCTCCCCCCAAAGAAACACCCTCTGAATCCCATTTGAACCCCTTCAGGGACTATGGTGGCATGCTTTTTCCATTGCTGCCCCTCTCCTTTGAAATAATGCTCCTCCTAAGGTCACAGCATTACCAACTCAGTTGGCATTTTAAAAAATGCTTAGATTTGGCCTGCTGGTTCGGCCTAGAAACAGCAAAGGACCAGCTCGCAGTGCCTCTGCTACTGCAGGGCCCATTTTGGCTGCCAGAGTGCTGCAGGAGGCCGTCCTTGACTCAGAAGGTTATAAAAGGGAGGAAAGATAAAACATTTTACCTTTCAGGCTTGCAGGATTCTGCTACTATAGCCTACATCAATAATATATAGTTCTAGCCTTCCTATGGAATGAGTTTCTTGATCTGGTCTCTCTCTTTCTCTCTCTCATAGGGTAATCAAGTAGATCAAGTATGTATCAAAAAAAACCAAAATCACAGAAATGTACGCCTCTCTATTTTTATATGTGTATAAAACCATGTGTGTGGAGGTGTAGTCCCATGTCATGCCCATCATAGTCACACCTACCATGACTATTCCCCCTGGCCATGTTCCCCACCCCCCCAAGCCCTCTGAGGTCAAACACAACCCTGATGCAGCCCTCAATGAAATCAAGGGTCATATGACCCCAATTCCCGATTTTCCCAGCCAACTTCCTACAAGCAAAATCAATAGGGGAAGCTGGATTTGCTTAAGGACCACACGATTCATTTAGCAGCGTGGTTTATTTAACAACCATGGCAAAAAGGTCATAAATTGGGTACAGCGCACTTTGCTTAAACAATAGAAATTCTAGTCGCAATTGTGATCATACTTCAAGACTTCCTGTATTTGATTTGGTTTATGCTGTAACGTCGTTTTTATTTTTTATTTTGTTACGGTATAGTAAGGAACAGCTGGCCGTTTACATAACAAACCAGCCCGATATGTTCAGAAGCAGTTATCTAATCCCTGAGAGGAAAAGAAGGAGTTCTATCAGGTTTTGGGCAAGAAACACCTTTTAGCGTTGGTTTTTATCCTGGATTGGTGGTGAGGGGGGTTACCTCAGGCAACAGCGAACACTGAGGAATTATTTTGTCCTAGAGTAGAATTCTGTTAAGATATGTGTGTGTGTACATGTGTGTGTGTGAGAGTGTGCGTATATTATTTTATCTGTTTACAATTGTGTGTGGAACTTTTATCTTTTTTGGCACCTTTAATAAAGTTGATTTTTGTTTGAATACTGAAGCTGACCAATGGCCTTCTGGCATCCACCTCAGAGTGCCTGAACAACAGATTCCCAAAAGCGTTGTTTGCTTTCCTTTCCTGTAGTTTAACCAGATGCGGTCTGAATTAAGCAGGACCCATCAAGTGTGTCCCAGAATTTTTATGCCAGATGTCCCAAAGATGCTTTTCCAAAAGTAATTTAAATCCCTCTATTCCTCACCATTGAGTCAGAACTGAATAAAGCTTCTTGGATGAAAAGTTTTCAAGGAAAAAGTCCAAGAAAGTCCAGTTGCCTTTTGGAAAATCACATTTGAGACAACCATAACCTGAATGACTGAGAATCTCCACAGACACTTTCATGCTAGATGCTCGGTTGTCTCTTGACAGATAAGTCCATTTCAAAGGATTCCCTGAATGGAAATTTTTTTTAAAAAAAGGAATCCCACTATGCCATCTGAAAACCAGAGCTCCTCATAAGAATGTGGTTCTTCTCTGAGTCTATATTAGGACAACTTTGTATGGAAGAACTCACCCAGCAACAAAAATGAAGAATTTGCAGATAACTCTTTCAAAGCAACATTTTCTCTTGATCTGCTCTGGGAATCAACTTTCTGAAACATAACTCTAAGTGCAATTATGATCCAAGGGACATTTGTCTCTAACCACACAAAGATTAGCAAGTTCTGAGTTTAAAAAAATAAAAAAAATAATTATTCCATGCCACAAAATGAAACCAAACAAAAAAAAAAAAAAAGAATCTGGTTATTTAAAAAAAAAAAACCAAGTTTCAATAAAACACCTAGGACCTGTTTAAAATACAGGTAGTCCTCAACTTACAACAGTTCATTGAGTGACTATTCAAAGCTACAACAGCGTTCAAAAAAAGTGACTTATGACTGTTTTTCAGTTACGACTGTTGTAGCATCCCCGTGGTCACGTTACCAAAGTTCAGATGCTTGGCAACTGATTCATATTTATGATGGTTGCAGTGTTCTGGGCTCATGTGATCCCCTTTTGACTTTGCTTCTGGCAAAGCAAAGTCAATGGAGAAACCAAATTCACTTAACAACTGTGTTACTAACTTAACAACTGCCGTGATTCACTTAACAACTGTAGCAAGATCATAAAATGGGGTAAAACTCATTTAACAAATGTTTTGCTTAGCAACAGAAATTTTGGGCTCAATTGTTATCATAAGTTGAGGGCTATCTGTAAAGTTATAATCCCATGGTATCTAAAATGTGATTGCTAGGAGTTGAAAACTACTTGATGGCACCTAATTCCTAGCAGTTAGAACAATTAATCAGTGGAAAAATTTGCCTCCAGAAGTTATGAATGCTCCAACACTGAAAGTTTTTAAGAAGAGATTGGACAACCATTTGTTGAAATGGTATAGGGTTTCCTCATGCCTGAACAGAGGGTTGGACTATAAGAGCTCCAAGGACCCTTCCAACGATTCTATTCTATTCTATTCTATTCTATTCTATTCTATTCTATTCTATTCTATTCTATTCTATTCTATTCTATTCTATTCTATTTTGTTCTATTCTGTTTTGTTCTATTCTATTCTATTCTGTTCTATTCTATTCTATTCTGTTTTGTTCTATTCTGTTTTGTTTTGTTCTATTCTGTTTCATTCTATTCTATTCTATTCTATTCTGTTCTGCTTTATTCTGTTCTATTCTATTCCTATTTCTATTCTGTTTTGTTTTATTCTATTCTATTCTATTTGATTCTGTTGTTCTATTCTATTCTATTCTATTCTATTCTATTCTATTCTATTCTATTCTATTCTATTCTATTCTATTCTATTCCATTCCATTCCATTCCATTCCATTCCATTCCATTCATTTTAATCCATCTTCTCTCCATTGAATTGTCTGTCTGAAATCATATATGGCAATAAGCAAGGCATGAATCTTGTTTGCCCTCATTCTCACTTGGTGTTTGAACTGACACATTGTTGAGGTAATTCCCTGTTAGGAGAATGAGCGCATACAGGGAGATGTAGTGAGAGTGGTGAAGAATAACACACAACCAGCACACAGATACACTGTATAGTAAAATGTAGGTATTTACTTCCAGTAAACGGTTAAGCAAAGTCCAACAAACAGTCCAAGTCATACACAGTTATAGCAGTCAGTTTTCAGTCCAGGGATAATCCAATAACAAAGTCCAGTATTAAAAACAGTTCAGTAATAGACTCACATCAATCCAAGAATAACAACGATCAGCAACAGTCAATAGGGAAATGCAGGAACAGCAACACTCTGGGAAACCAGGTTTCTGGCTCCATCTTATGGCCATTTGAGGAACCACACCCAATTACAATTTTAGCATTCCCTTAAAGATACAGTATTAAAATGTCTGTCCTGGTTTATATATTTCCAACCCAACTGTTAGGTGACTTACATTCCTAACACACATCACATTGATTCTGACTCACACAACTCTAGCATACACCTGCTCTGTACTTGACTGCGAACACTTTGTAGATGTGAAAGAACCATGAGTTGCAGGTATGTATAGGTTAAAAGTATAAGGCTTTTGATTTTGAAATGTTAGATATCCACATGTGCCCTAGGTTGGGGCACATATCATTCTGGGACTTCATTCATATAGTTTGCAAAGCCATAGGCTGTCCTAGCATGACAGGAACAACCCTGCTCCATTCATTTTCCTCTACTGGTAGCAAATGGCAAAGATGGCAAGATTTGTCATGTGATTACTATATTTTTAGTCCTCTCAGCTTCTGGGAAAAAGACTATTGCTTCTCAACTCTTGCCATTTTTCCTATGTGATTGTGTATGTTTGTGTACAAGGACTCTGCAGTTACATAGGGTTGAGTTACATTGCAGATGGTCTGAGAGAGAACTTACCCTCTGCTACATAACAGATAAGAGAATAACAGAGTTGGAAGGGACCTTGGAGATCTTCTAGTCCAACCCCCTGCAGGAGACCATATACCATTTTAGTATCTGGGCTGGGGCTGGGCTGGGCTGGCGTGAAAAGGAAGGGAAAAAGATAGAGGCAAAAATGCTGAAAAAAACAACAACAATGTCAAAGAGTTCTCTCCAGGCTATTATCTCAGTCTCAGAAGTAGGAAACATCAACTAACCCCCTAGAAAGTAATTCACATAAAGTGGGTAGGTGGGTGTAGTATAGTTAGTGTAGGTTAGAGTGGTTGCACAACAGGCTTACCCTTTCTCTTTCTATGAAGAGGACTTCACTGCAGTTGTTTGTTGTATAGAGCAATATGCAAGTTCAGCCACAGTGGCTTGGCATTATGAGTGAACGTGGCCATTTGTTCAACAGATTGTGGTTTTGTTTTTCAAAGAATCCTACAGTAACTTGTTGTAGTGCCCACTCCTTGGGTTTAGTTGAAAGAGATCTAGGATTCTATTTCCAGGCAAAAAGATAAAAGATCTTTGTTTTTCCCTTCAGTAAATGAAAATGATCAATAAAAGAAACCCGTTTTCCAGAATCTGTTGGCATGCTTGAGAAATATGAATGGCTAGCTCACTTTTTCAATATTATATGCAAGTCCTGGATAGGAGAAATGGCTCCAGAATGAATGTCCACTTATATTAGCTACATCGGGGAAGGTTCACAGCAGGACTGGTTTTTCAGAAATACAGCAAAACCTTCATTTGAGTCTTTCTGAATATTAAGTTGCTGCTTTTGGTAAAAGTATATTTAAGACTTCTTCCTGATCAATTGGCAATCCTATTTTAATAAGTCTGTCTGGCTAGCAAGTAGCGGTTCCTCCAGAGATAGATAGATGATAGATAGATATAGATAGATATAGATATAGATATAAACTAGAATTTTACAAAGATGTTGATTAAATCCAAGGAAGGAAACCTAAAAGGAAAGCAAAGAAACACAAATGATTGAAAGATGATGTCTGGACCAGTAAGTTTGCATGCAGCAGGGCCTGCCCTGTGTCCCAACAAAGAGGGCACCGTCCAGGTATGACGTGCTCTCAGACAAAATAAATGCATGAGTCAGAACACCCCCCCACCCAGTTTATTCTGCATCAAATGCCTCTGTCAAGCATGCATGCAGAGACACCAATATACACAAGCACCCTTTCTTTGCAGATTGACACCTTTGCAGAGGAAGCAGGAAGCCTTGGCCTCCGCTCTGTGGCTCCCTTCACGACAGCATTTTACACTGAAGGAAGAAGGGGAGTGGAGTTCTAGAAGCGGTGCACTGATGCAATGGCACTGCAGCACTGCAGACTGAAATACAACAGAGCACATTGGCTCTGGCGTTGAAAGGAGGAATCCAGCTGTTGAATGGGCAGAAGGTCTGAAGCACAGAAATCTTGATCCTGCTACACACCTTACACAGACAGGGTGATTTCTAAAAACAAACGCAGAGGCGTAGGAGATTTTATCCATCCTCTCTTCCAGTCCAAACACGCACACATCTTCCCATAAATGAGTGATTAGCAAGGACTTCTTGAATAAAGAAGGATGACTCAATACATTGTTCAAAGCCAATGAACCCCTACAAGGCCAAATCATTATGATGTGGCTATTCCAGCAAGAAGTCAGTCATCATTCCCATTGAGAAATCCAACTTGCTTTCTTGCCTCTCTCACCCATTCTTTACCAGACATACATACATTTTTTAAAAATTATGGTCCCTAATCAGAATCATTCTTCATTAAAACCACCTAAGAGAAGCAAACATTAAAAAGAGCTGAGTGTTTTGATATGTTGATTGGATCAGAGAAATCCCGATTTCTCAACCATGAAACAGTTGAAGAGATCTTGGACCTGGCATTTGGCTTAAACCTACTTACAATTTTAATTTGTCAAATTAAAACCAGAAGAGGAGATAATGTATGCTTTCTTTGACTTCCTTGGAGAAAATACTGTGTAGTTAAAAAAAATGCAACCATACTGTATACACAAAAATGAGAGAACCAGTTTGGTGTACTAGGTAAGAACTAGGTGTACTAAGTACTGGCTGGAAACTGGAAGACTATGAGTTCTATTTCCATCTTAGGCACAAAGCTATCTAGACGGTCTTTTCTCTCAGCCCTAGCAAGCAGGCAATGGCAAACCACTTCTGAAAACCTTGCCAAGAAAACTGCAGGGACTTGTCCAGGAAATCAGCAGGTGTCAGGACTGACTCAAAGATACACACAGACAAAACCATTTAAACATTCCAATTTCTGAGAGAAAGTTTATTCTGCTCCCAGGAAGCTCTATGATTTCCCCAAATCTACTTGGACATTCAAAAATGAGTGCAAAGTTAAGGTAGATCAGGGGTCTTCAAACTTGACAGCTTTAAGACTTGTGGACTTCAGCTCCCAGAATTCTTCCTCTAGTCATGTTAGCTCAGGAATTCTGGGAGTTTGAAGACCTTTGAGGTAGATAATCAAAGCTTTACTTCATTAAATGTTTGCTATTGCTGCAAAAAGCTGATTTGCTCATTCTCTGAAGCTATTTTGGCTTTAATATGTTTCTGCTGTAGTTAACAGACAAAAATTGCTAGATCCCTTAACCAATGAAGGATAGTTTGCACTGTTCACATTTAAGTTACTACCAATTGCTCTGGCATACTATATGGAGATATTGATCAGTCTTAAATCTGATTAATTAGTAACGTATTTAAATTTTGAAGTTAAATTTAAATAAATGCTTAATCAACTGCAAGAAGATTTAACCAACCCTACTAAGCATTAAATATATATTCTGTAAATGATTTGGAACTTATCCAACTAAACAATGGAGGGAAGCATCTATAGCTCCTTCTATAATGGTTTTGATAGCATCTCACCTTCAGTCTTATAAAACCAGCAGAGTAAGCAGTCCTCATTCCTAGAGAAGGAAGACAGCAAAAGTTTAATAAGGTTAACCAAGTTCTGTTAGACTGTTCTACTACCAAGGATGCATCTGTCTCTTATTGTATTAGTCTTATAACCAGTACATGAACTCATAAGATATGGAAATCAATAGGGACAAGAAAAAATGCATAACTATATAACTATATTGGTTACAGTCTCTAGCTTCCCAGTTTAGGATGTGATGTTCCTATTTTCTTTCAGGAGCTAGTTTTCCTAGATGATCTTCAGAACTACAGTTTTCCAGCTTTCAATTTTCAGATAAATTGGGATTAGGATTGTAACATGTAGAATTTGGAGAGAAAGTTGCAAGATGGCTGGTAAAAAGCTCAACACGGTGTACAAGAAACCATATTTGGATATGTGCAGCCTGAAATTCCAAAGGAATTACAAGGCCCTGGAATCCAAAAAAATTTCAGAACACACAAAATAATCTCTGATCCCCTAATAACAACATTTGGCAGAACTAATACTACTAATATTATAATCAATAAGAAGTTTTCATTTACCTAATAATGAGTCAGAGTTAATGACTGATGTAATCATCTGGTATATTACATCAAATAATTCTACTTTGTTTTGGGAAGTTATGACTAAAACTAAAGAATGATAAAACTATTAGGCATTTATTTAAAAAATAACATTGAACTGAAATGGGACTGCACTATATTTTTGAGAATTTTGCTTCATTTCTGGCATCACTTCTGTTGCTTATGGGAAAAATACTGCAGATACAATTCTGAGAGAAATAAAATAAAATTATTTTCTAATAAAAGGATTTACCCAGCATGTTTAAAACTTAATTAAATATAGATATTTCCTATTTCATGAACATTGGATTGATTTTAACTTTTGGTGATATCTAGAGTTCTGGAAGCATTTACACTATTGCTCTATTTTTAACTTTTTATAATATCCGAAAGCCCATATGGGTTGTCTCTAAGTTCATGCTAAACTATACTTTATTTAGCTATTTTTTGTTGTATAAGCTATAAATTGCTATACAATAACTGTCTGTACACATCATATTAAAGCAAAATTGATCAAAATAATATTCTGTCTTAGCTCAGCATGTCACGCTAGACTGCCTATTATGTATATATGTTCTATACTACGGCAAAACTTCTTTCTACCTGTTGTGTATTTTCACCTGGATGGTGATTAGTAAAGAAGGAAAACAAAATCTTGAATTTCCCAATGTAACTATACCAGTGAACCAAATAACAGAAAAACGATGTCCTCCTGAATGTAAGGATAATTTACTGATGGCTCAATCCTAGAGATTATCCTTACTGCCCGAGTCTTATTTGTGAAATGGAGCTAATTTTTCCTATATATTAAGACACAAAACATGTGTACTGTTTGTCCTCCCTACCCCAATTGTATAGTTTTGAAGAATCCCAGGTTTGTGATATAACTTAACTTCTATTTTCCATTATGCTGTGTTCTGAGTCATGTGCATGAGTTAGTATAGAAGCAACATAAAGGGAGAGTTCTGCCCAAACAAAAGTTAAATAGGTCTCCGCTGCAATGCAATGCAACACAAAACAACACAATGCCATGCAACCCAACCCCACCCAACCCAATCCTATAATGAGGTATCTCCCAGAACTGCCTTATGAACCATGTAGCTGCATTAATTTTCTATCTATTCCTGTGCTTTGAATTATTTGGGATTTGTCAGAGAAAATAGAAAATAAACAGACAAGCCAAATCTTAGTGAAAAATGCCAACATTCCAGCTTCTCAGACTTACACATGATTTTCCCCAATAGAGAGGTGCTTAAGGACCTCTTAACAATCTCAAATAGATCAATACTCATATTAGAACCTTGTCATGTGTGGCATCCACTGTGGAAGAAGCAGTTTCACATGTATGAAGACCAGCTGTTTGCTAATGACATCTCTTAATAAGTCCTTACTGATGGCATCTCCTGGGCCCGAACTACATGTTTCTCTTGGGAGCTGTGAAGTGACAGAGAAACATTCTCTTTCAAATTGTCCTCTTTCATGCAGTGAAGAAGAAAAAGAATAATAGAAGCTAAGGTAGTGCTGATGGGAATCCACTCCATGCACTCTGAATGTGGTAGCTGATTCCTACAAATGGAACATTGGGTTGGTTTGTCATAAATTGAATTTGCTGTTTTGTATTGCAGTTCAATGCACAGTGAACCTTTCAAGGGTTACATCCAATGTTCTTTGGCATAAACAAAAGAAACCACTCATTTAGTGTGAGGAAGAAACAGATAAACACCAGCTCTTATCACTAGTGAGTCACAGCCTAATTGAGAGTTAACTAATTAGGTGATAACTAATACTGTGCAAGTAAAACAGGAGTGAGTAACAGGAATGAATAACTAATTTGATGGTAACTAACACCGTACAAATAAAACAGGACTGAGGAACTTAAGCCTTTACTACAAAATAATTCAAACGCAAATGGAGAAATGGAAGGAAACTATATAATCAAAGTGCAAAATTCATCTAAACTCTGGCTGTTTATGAATTAAAAAAAACATAGGGAAATAGTTGTACGAAGAAATAAATAATCAGGTAAGGTCTAGAATTCAGGTCATGTGACAGAAAGTTTCAATGAATTTTAAATAAATTATTTTAAACAAAGAAAGAAAAAAAATGTGTTTGTGAGATGTATGGCCGGACTTTTCTCCAGGAGTTCACGGTGACTTCCATAGGGAATCTCCCTTCATTTTCTCCCCACAATGAACCTCTGCAATAAGTCAGGCTGAGAGGGAGCAATTGGCGCAAAGTCATCTAGCACATTTCCATAACTGAGGATTTCTCCCATGATAGTAGTTAAGTCCATTATCTTAACCACTACACTGGTTCTAAATACATGCAAAAATAAAATAGCGGAGAGGGCAGGCTGATAATTGGTGTGCATTTTAAAACAATGCCAAAAGAAAAAGGGAAACAAATTGTTCACCGTTGAGCAAGAGAACATACCAGGTAAAGTGTAAGAACATGTGGAATTTCACAAGGGCAGCTCCCCTGAACTTAAGGTCACCAATGTTAGTGTCAAACTTTTTTTTCCTAGTGACTTTGAGCTCTGCCATGAGTACAGCCCGCAGAATGGGCAGGAAAGCTATTTAGAGGGTAAGGACTACCTTTGGCCTGATGCATACATTTGTCAAATATGTTTGCATAAACACACATTATAAAGTTTCCTGAAGAGATGTACATTATTTAACCAATATGAAAAATGCCACAAAACCCAAATTTGCCAGGGCTACCCGGTGTGCTCTCTACCGAGATTTTACAAATAACTATAAACCCGCTTTTTACTTTATGGTGCTTACTGCTGCACATACATAGCAGTACCCCAGGACAAAAATATTTGATATGAGAAATGATTGTGTGTTGATTCCAACATTCTAAATAATGTTTAAATGACTCATGAAGGACACATATCAAATAAATCAGTCTTTCCTTCCCATAAAAAAAAATATGCTGGATCAGACAAAATTACCTATCCAGATCTTTTCCTTCCATTGGCTGCTTCCTGAAAAGTTACAAGCACAGTTCGAAGACAGTGGCCCACAAATGTTCCTCTTATTTTTAATCTCTGATTATGGAAGATCCACTGTTAGTCATTATGGCGACAGTCTGTAATAGCTTATCCCCCCGCCCCCGATGATTTCCAAAAACTATTTAAACTAGTAGCCCTTCCCATATCTTATTATAGCAAATTTTGGTGGATATAACCCCATAAGATGGTTGCAAGTTCACTATCCATCTCCTTCACTTTTATATTATCTTTTCATTGTAAAAGGAAACTGTTGTCATCTTTTTGGCATTTTTCAAAACCAATAATGAGAGACTGCATGCAAAAAAAGAAGTCAGTGCTGAGAATAGCTCTCAACTTTATTCTTATCATTAAAATTCTAAGGATATTTTTTCTCAGATCCCCAATAAAAACATCTTCTTTATCTGGAAAGATAAAGAAAAATCAAAAACTTTGAAGCCTTTTTTGGACTGATGAGTAGGATAGTGAGAACTGTTACCTTGTATCTTTTTATTCCACATACATGTAAATATACATTTGAATCATCATTTTTAAAAGGACTTTTAAACAATCAGATAAATGATTATCCTCCTTTATATAAGCAGCTTGCTTGAGGAAAATAGAAAGCCAGTTTGGTCTCGTGGATAAGGCACCAAGCTAGAAACAGGGAGACTGACTTCTAGTCCCACCTGAGACATGAAACCATCAAGACGACCTTGGGCAAGTCCCTTTCTTTCAGCTCTGGGAAGGAGGAAAGGACAAGGGTCTTCTGAAAACCCTTGCCAAGAAAATTGCTGGGATTAGTCTGGGTAACAACCAGGAATAAAAAAAAAACTGGGTTGAAGGCACCCCCCCCCCAAAAAAAAGAGGTGGGTGGGGTAATAATTGTGTAATCAAAAATCTATACTTGGAGCCCCCTATCCATTGTTGATTGTAGATAATTTTCCCAAGTTTGCATATGTATTGGTGGAATGCAAGTGGTACTGTAGCTTTTTGTCTTTTGTGATGCTTTGAACACCCACTGCACCAAGAACTTTTACATCAAGAACTTTTACTGTTAGAGGGTAGTCTTCTCATGTTATTTCTTATCCAGTTTCATGCCATATCATATCTTTTTTTTTTTTTTTTAGAAATGCCACCCTACACTTTTGTTTCTACTTCTACTATCTTGTTTCTAGCCAGCTATATAATGCAGTGTTATGGTACTATAGGATGTGTGTCAGTCAGATCTCTTGCATCATTGGAGGATGGAAGGACTTTCCTTCTCTGTGGCTTTTCCTGTTGGGCTTTGACTACACACAATGACACAGTGTGATTATGATACATTATGCAAAGTACAAGTATTTCACTTTTCCCTGGTTCTACATAATATAACCTGTATCTATTCATCACAGAAAACAAAGAGATTGACAAAAGTGGCAGGTGATGAGATGATCCTTTTCATTCTTTTCTCTATAGTTGCGAGTAGAAATTGTCATTTCTAGATGACTAGTTTCTTATTTTTCTTTTCTTATTTTTAGAAATAGAAAAAATAAACATGTTGTCTTTTGAAAGGCTTAATTACTTATTTCTCCCCTTTCAACCTGCTTACACGGACAGACCAACTTATCCTGAAGACATAACCACTGGCTAGACCTTTAGGAACATTTTTAAAAAAGATAATAAAAAGTACATATGATTCTTAAGTGCAACAAATGCCCACCCATATATGGCCAATGTATGAGTTAAGACTGGACATAACTCTAAGTACTAAGCAAGTATATCCAGTATGTATTTATTGAATCTACAAACTGGCTTCAACGAAAGAAAAGACAACTGCTTGGCTTAAAGCATTATGCAAGCCCAGGTGCAGTTACAACCAATGAAATATGAACAATAGCCATGAGCTGTGCTTGCTACAATTTTTCCTGAAAATAACAATTTACTATTGTCACATTTGGTTCTGGATTTCTCCGTTCATTTATTCTCTTGAAGGTGGAAAGTCAGTTGAAATTGCAGCCAAGGGCACAAGTTCCTATCTTTTCAAAGGAATACGGTAGAAAAGCATTCTGCTATTCTATTATTTATATATTCTATTATTTATAACATTATTTTATGACTCAGGAAGGATTCCTAAGGACACTTAAAATAAATAACAAAATACATTCCCACATGTTAGAGAACAACAATCAATGTGTTTATACTATATTTCTTGACTACAGTGCACTGTCTAAAAGACTATTGGAAGAAAAATAAAACGATGAAAATCATAATAATTCATTATTACTCCACATTAATTCAGTCTCAACATTTGAGATATCCGTCCTAATAAAACTTTATTTTTGGGCAATATAATAATCATAACAACAACCATCTCTGTGAGTACACGTGACTACATTGCAACTAAGAAATATTTCTGCCAAGCATCACTATTCTTCAAAAAGTGAAAGTGCCCCCTTACACTTACTTTTCCCCATCAAGGTGTAAAAAGTTGAAAGGCTGGTATTTTATTTTGTTTAGATATTAGGATATTTTACCTTAAAGACTAAAAAGACACTTTATCTATATTGGAAAGGTTATTGATTTAGACTTCTTATTGCGTACAATTATGACTTCATTTGCATTGATAGAGCCAATTGGAATGGATATAGCAGAAAGACAAAGTCAATGACGCATCATTTCTACGTGATCCTATGCAGAATGGGATTAAGGATTCTCATGAGAGGGGCTTTTCTTAAACCCAGATAAAGTTGATAAGAAGGTTCACCTCATGGCAATTTTTCCATTCTAAAGTCCAGGGGTCTCCAACCTTGACAATTTTAGGACTTGTGGACTTCAATTCCCCAAATTCTGGGAGTTGAAGTCCACAAGTTTTAAAGTTGCCAAAGTTGGAGACTCCTGCTGTAGCCCATTTGAATGTTGAGAACCACAATTTTATCAGGTTTAAGCTGTGATCTATTAAATTTCCTTTGTACAGGAAGATATTTCCTTCTCCAGTCAGATAATCTCTATGTTGAGATATCAACTCCCAGAATTCTTAGCCATAGCATGCCCCACCCTGATAAAAGTGGGAGTTGCAGTCTTAGTACACTGGATGGCAATGAAATCAGCAATAACCGCTTCATCAGTTTGCACACAGATTATAGATGAAGAGCAGGGTGGATGAAGAGGAGTGGCAGTCCAACCTCTACAATCAAGATGAAGATGAGAATAACTTCCTTCAGTTTTGCCTGTGCAATAGAATAGCAATAGCACTTAGACTTATATACCGCTTCAGAGTGCTTTACAGCCCTCTCTAAGCAGTTGACAGAGTCAGCATATTGCCCCCAACAATCTGGGTCCTCATTTTATCGATCTCCGAAGGATGGAAGGCTGAATCAATCTTGAGCCGATCAGGATTGAACTCAGGGGTGGGATTCTACCAGTTCTGTCCGGCTCTGTAGAACTGGTAGCTCTGAAGAGCAGCAGACATAGAACCGGTTCTATGTCTGCTGATGTTTTGGCCCACCTGCCTGCCCGGGCTCTTACCTGACCTTTATTTCCTGCTTTTTCAACATCAGCTGCTGTGCAAGGCATAGGTGCGATTGAAAAAGCAGGGAAAAAGTGCTTTTTTCAAACGCTGCTTCTCTGCACGCTGCACTGCTCAGCTGTCCAGGTAGCAAGCTGGTGACGATTTATAGGCATGCGTGCACAGCATGCAAAGAAGCACATCGTAAATCACTGAACCTTGTAAATCACTGAACCGGTAGTTAACCCTGTCAGATCCAACCCTGATCGAACTGCTGGCAGTGGGCAGAATTAGCCTGCTTTACTGCATTCCAACCACTGTGTCATCCTGTTTGACCATTATTACAGGTAGTCCTTCACTTACAACCATTTGTTTAGTTTGAAGTTACAATGGCGCTGAAGAGATGACCTGTGACTAGTTTTCACGCTTATGACCCTTGCAGCATCCTCATGGTCACATGATCAAAATTCGAATGCTTGGCAACTGGTTCCTATTGATGAAGGTTGCAGTGTCCCAAGGTCATGTGATCACCTCCTATGACCGTCTGATGAGCAAAGTCAATGGGGAAAGCCAGATTCACTTAACAACCATGTTATTAGCTTAAGAGCTGTGTGATTCACTTAATAACTGAGGAAAAAAAGGTTGTTAAATGGGGCAAAGGTCAACAGCTGTCTCACTTAGCAACAGAAATTTTGGGCTCTATTGTGGTCATAAGTTGAGGACTACCTGTAGGATTCCAGAAGCTTCTAGTGGAGTTATTGGGGGCTTCCAACTTAAGATATTTGATAAGGGAGCTTTTCTTTGGAGACTAGGCAGCATTGCTACATCATCAAACAGCCTCTTGACTGACCTTCGTTCACTCACAATAATACTACATGTGAACATATTAAGTTGTATATGAACATCAAATGTGCGACTGTGAACAAAACTGTACCGCCAGGCCTTCCACTCCTTACATGACGTTGTTTTATCAACTGTTCCCTATAGTCCATTTACTTGAGCATTAGGAAGTTATGACTATCATTAATTGAAAGCTATTGTTCAAAATAAATGAACGAATGACAGTTTTTGAGGCCAGATTCCTACTTCCTCAACAGCACATACAATTTACCTTGATATGCCATGTTTAGCTCTAATCAGATACGTTTGTGCCTTGGTTCACATCTCTCCTTTGGGAAAACTTCATATATTGAAGATTAATGTGATTTTATCATTTAAAAAAAACCTTAAATGTTTGCTGCCTTTAAGCCTATACCATATTAACTGAATAAAAACAAGAGCCTTATGGCACTTTTGAATAGATCAAATACCTGTTATTTTTACTATATCAGGTTCATCTTCATTAACTAGGCTGCTCAATTTTTAGCATATTTATGCATGGTAAAGATGGAAAAATTCATATACAGGCAGGGGTGGGATTCTACTGGATCTGTCCACCTCTGTAGAACTGGTAGTTTTGAAGAGTAGCAGACAGAGAGCATACATAGAACTGGTTCTATGTCTGCTGCTGTTTTGGCCTACATGCCTGCCCAGGCTCTTACCTGACCTTTATTTCCTGCTTTTTCAACAACAACTGCTTTGCATGACACAGCTGCAGTTGAAAAAGCAGGAAAAAAGGGCTTTTCCAACCGCTGCACACTTGCAAGCAGCGCTACTCAGCTGTCTGGGCAGCTCAGCAGGTTGTAAATTGCACTTGCACGACTTAGGGGACTCTCGCAACTCTCCCACATGCGTGCACGACGCAGAGCAACAGAACCAGTAGTTATACTGGTTGGATCCCATCCCTGTATACAGGTAGTCCTCGAAGGTCCGTTTAGTAACTGTCCAGTTACAGTGGAATTGAAAAGAAAATCATGTATGACCATTTTTCACACTTACATCCCTGTAGTGTCCCTGAGGTCATGTGATCAGAATTCGGACACTTAGCAGCTGGTTCATAGTTATGACGGTTGCAGCATCCTGGACTCCCGTGATCCCCTTTTACAACCTTCTGAGAAGCAAAGTGAATGGACAAGCCAGATTCACTTAACAACGGTGCCACTAACTGAACAAGTACAGCGTTTCATTGAGCAGCTGAGGCAAGAAAGATTGTAAAATGGGACAAAATTTACTTAAGAAATGTCTCTCTCTTAGCAACAATTTTTTTTGACTCAATTGTGGTCATACGTCGAGGACTACCTGTACTAGAATATATTAATATTATTTTCCCCTCAATAGAATTATGTTAAATGTACATGTGTTTTATCTGGTACCTCTTCCTCCCATTACCTCTCACATTATCTTGCATTTTATTCTTCCCCCTCTTAAAAATGTTTGCTATGACACCCCAAATATATTCCTTTTGTCTACAACTGCATTGTTTTCTGCAGTCTCTCTCAAATAAGACCAGTTACTGCTGAGCCCACTGTTCTCTCCTGGTGACATTTTTAATCACAGTAAGTGATTCTATAATTTGCCTTTCTTCCATGTACTCAGAGACTCCTCTGAGAAAAAATAGAAATACATGCTGGAGAAAAGTGGGAAATCATAGGAAGGACGAAGGAGCTTCTATTGCAGAATTTAAGAAAAGGAGGAAGATGAGCCAGATGCCATCAGAATGTCCTCCAGATGTTGAGATTACAAAATAAAAGTCAAAGGAATAAAATGGGCACTTATTTTTTTCCTTTGCAAATTGGAGAGATTGCTACTTCTCATTTTTGTGCCATTCTTATCCAGAAGCAACCTGCCCAGGTATGACTATTGGCACACAAGAATGATAGGTATGGATGTTAAAACAGATGCCCATTGTTCTGTGATTTGGTTCCTAGTGTTCTCAACATGATAGGTGCAAAAAGTATCCAAAACTGAATAGGAAAGGCTTCATGTTTTTAAGTGTGGAAGTCTTCTAAAAGCAAAGTCTTTATTTGCAGCAGTCTCTATTTGCAGCATGTTCTTTATTTACGTAAGACAAGTGTGGTCTGAGAGAATGATTTTGCACTTTGGGTGTGAAAGCTTTTGGTTTCTAGACTTCCCTGGGGAACAGAGGTCATATCTTAGACAGTGTCTATCTCTCAGTAAGGAAAGCTCAGCTGACTCATATACATATACAGTCTTCAATTCAGGACCTTATGTCTCCAATTAAAGGGCTTCCAAGGTAGCTCCCGAATAGCCAGTTAGCCTATGGATTATTTAGGATCTCTGAGTGAAGCCCTTTTTTCTCAAGTGACTAGAAAAATAATGAATTATGCAATTGCATTTATTAAACAAAATATGCAAGGAGCCTGGAAAGAAGGAACAATTTCTGCTGGGTTTGAAGCAACTTCCTCTGACTTATAAGGAAAGACACCAGGCTAGAAACCAGGAATTCTAGTCCCACCTTGGGTATGAAAACCAACTGGCTGAATTTGGGCCAGTCACATGCTCAGCCAAACAACTTTCAACGTTGTTGTTGGGAGGAAAATAGAAGGAGGAAGAAGTATACGTTTGCCACTTTGCATTATTTAAAAAAATAATAAAGGTTGGATAAAAATAGTGAACTTTAAAAAAAAATGTATTACATTGTAGTTGCATATATACACATGTACATAGTAGAACATATGTCTTGTAAGACCCATACCAGGGAAAGGTTTCCTGAATGAGAAGGGTGAGAGGACAGAGCAGCAGAGGAATTATCCAATTGGAAGATGTGGTTGTAGCTTGCAAGCTATTGCCAAAGTGTTTTCATCTAGGCAGGATTTTCTTAAAATGGCACAGAGTGGAGCTGGTATGAGCACAGAGCAAGAACACTTTAAGCAGTAAGTGTGGATATGCTTAATAAGATGGAACCCTTCAGCAGTGATTTAAAAAAAAGAATAAAAGTATGATAAAATCATAACGCCTTTTAAAAACCTCCAGAATAAGAAATATCTTCAAAGGAAGCCAGCAATAATTATAAATGTATATTATTAGCATATTGCCTAGGAAACCTTAAATTTCAACCCATATTCTTTTCTCAGTCCTTACCAGCCCCATCTCCTTCCATTGTCCCTTATCTCCTATAAGCTTATGCAAGGAAGAAAACGGAAATCCCACATCATTAACATCTACAGAAATTCTTACAAAATGCTTCTGTTGTTTTTTTAAACATGGCCACATGGTATAATACAGCTTGTTCTCGACTTACAGCCACAATTGAACCTAAATTTTGTATTGCTAAGCCGGGCAATTGTTCAGTGAGCCTTGGCCCATTTTACAAGCTTTCCTGCCATGGTGGTTAAGTCGTTAAATTGTAACTAGAGTTGTTAAGTTAGTAACCTGATTGTTAAGTGGATCTGGCTTCCCCACTGACTTTGCTTGTCAGAATGTTGCAAAAGCTGACCCCACGATCCCAGGACATGGCCACCGTCATAAATATGAACCAGTTGCCAAGCGTCCCAATTTGGATCACATGACCATGAGGATGCTGCAAGGATGATAAGTGTGAAAATTAGCCACAGGTCACCTCTTCAGTGCCACTGTAACTTCAATTGGTCACTAAAGGAATGGTTATAAGTGGTAAGGAGTACCCGAACCTTTTGTCCAAGAATTCCCATCCCTGCTTTATTTCAGACTTTTATTAGCAAGCGATGAAATGTGATGGTTCTCCTCTATAGGCATCTCATGATTTTTTTGTTATGAAACCATGCTTGATGTGAAGATGATGAGTTCCTGTCTAATGATCTATCTATCTATCTATCTATCTATCTATCTATCTATCTATCTATCTATCTATCTATCTATCTATCTATCTATCTATCTATCTATCTATCTATCTATCTATCTATCTATCTATCTATCTATCTATCCATCCATCCATCTCTATCTATCTATCTATCTATCTATCTATCTATCTATCTATCTATCTATCTATCTATCTATCTATCTATCTATCTATCTATCTATCCATCCATCCATCTATCTCTCTATCTCAGGACTCAGGAGTAACCTTCTTCTCTCTGCCTACGATTCTTGACAGATGCTGCTAGCCAAGGCCTTACTAAGTTTAGTGATACGATGAACTGGCTTGGTGTTAGGCAAATGTGTGTTTCTTAACAATTCCTTAAAGTGTTGTTTGTATTCTCTAGGATTATAAAATAGTCGTATACGCTAGTTATATTTGTTTGTTCACCAAGTGCCTGCATTTTCCAGGAGTACAGGTAGTCTCTGACTTACAACAGTTTGCTTGGTGACTCTTGGAAGCTACAACCGCTCTGAAAAAAGTGACTTATGACTGTTTTTCACACTAACGACTGTCACGGCATCCCCATGATCACATGATCAAAATTCAGATACTTGGCAACTGGTTCATATTTATGATGGTTGCAGTGACCATCATGTGACCCCTTTGTGAGCTTCTGACAGACAAAGTCAAATGGGGAAGCCAGATTCACTTAACAGCCATGTTGCTAATTTAACAACTGCAGTAATTCACTTAACAACGGTGGCAAGAAATGTCATAAAATGAGTCACAAAACTCATTTTACAAATGTCTCACTTAACAATAGAAAATTTGGATCAATTGTGGTCGTAAGTTGAGGACTACCTGTAGTCAAAAAACATGTTAAGGTCCCTTTTATTCCCACTACTTCATTTGTAGAATACATGTATCCCCGGAAAGAGACAGTATTTCAGCCACCCTACCAGGATTTATAAGGTATTTCCTCCAGCAATTATATAAACATTGGCTAGTACCTTTTGGGAGAAGTCAATTACTGTTATTAAAATTGTTTTAAATTCTTAATAATCTTGTGGGAAATACAATCAATTTGCAGAACATGCTCTCTACCAATACGATGAAGAATGGGTTCATTACAAATGACTCTTCTCAGAAATTTCCATAATCTCAACCCAGCATATTTTAAATATATTAAACTAAAACCAGTCTCAACACAAAGAAAGAAAAGAAGTACTTCTCATTTTCAGAGGGAATATTGGGGGGAAAAGTGTGCTTTTGTGTTGGAAAAATTATATTGTAAATCATAGCAAATTCTTAGAGAATGGTTTAATAATAGTTTGTATAGCAGGTAGGTATTATAATAACTACCCATTATAATCTCATAATATTATGAAAACCAATTTGGTGTATTGGTTGAGGCATTAGGCTCAAAACTGGAAGTCTGTGAGTTCTAGTCCCATCCTTAGACATGAAGGTGATCTTGGACCGGTTCCTCTCTTTGAGCCCCAGTAAATAGGCAGCGACAAACCCTTCTGATCTTGCCAAGAACACGGCAGGGACTTATCCAGGCAGTTATTAAGGTGTCAAAACCGACTCGAAAATATAGATACATATATTTTTTTAGTTCAATGATGAAATAAAAATTAAGAATCAAACTGCTCTGTAGCTTTGATCTTCCAATGTCAAACAAAGTTGGTTAATCTGGAACAAGAATGCTGTAAAGAAAATAAAAACCGACAGCGGAAGCAACTCTCCGTAAAGAAGAGCAAACGAGCAAACTTGGTATTCATGAAACTAGAGACCAGAAGATACCTTTCCACCATTGGAGATCAGAAGTAGCTTTGATGCCTTCATTAAACTAACGGTGTTTAAGAGTTCAAAAAAAGAAGAAAATATTGTGAAATAGGAGATAGAACAGTAAAATCCAGGTGGGGAGGGGCAGAGGAGATACAACTGTGTCCTACATGAAGACAAAGAGAAGTGTTATGGTAGTTGGTGACTCACTAGTAAAAGAAAATGAATCAAATATATGTTGACAAGACCCATTGGATGAAAGAAGGTGCTATTTCTCAGAAAGAGGGATTAGGAACATGATTAAATAATTTCCAACAATTACCAAGCCAACTAATAAAATCTCCCTTCCTTCTATTTTGTGTTGGACTTTAAAAAAAAAGTGCTACAGCTATTTCGCTATAGATTTTGAAGTTCTAGAAAAGAAATTCAAGAAGATCAGGTGATCTTTCCCATGAAAAAGGACCAGAAAGGCTTGAAAAAGAATGTTGCAAGTAAATAACTATGCACATCTTGTTAACATGAAGGATTTGATTACTGACATTACAATCTTCAGTTATCTAGTTGGGACTATTGGATGAGATGGGTTGCACCACACAGGATTGATAAAAATGTATATGGGTGATTTTGAACAGTGTGATTTAAACTTGAATTTGATCGGAGTTAAAGATGAAAATCCTGAAGTAAAAACCTTGAGCAAAAAAACAAGAAGAGGGAATTTGCTATAATTATGACCTTTAAGCCTTTTAAAATAAAAAACAACACTGGCTCCTAAAATTCACAACTTTTTTGCCCATACTCTAATGCTTGGATCAGGGGTCTTCAAACTTGACAGCTTTAAGACTTGTGGACTTCAACTCCCAGAATTCCTCCTCCTGTCATGTTAGCTCAGGAATTCTGGGAGTTGAAGTCCATAAGTCTTAAACTTGCCAAGTTTAAAGACCCTTGGCTTAGATTATGGGAAATGAACAAAATAAATCTGGACTCTTAGCAACAAGAGGTCATGTATGTCTCGAATGTGCATAATGCGAGAACTCTTTAATTAGAATACAGCTGTTGAACATATTCAAAAACTAGAAAAATGTCGGAAAGAGAAGTTACATAGCTTGCATACCAGGCTTGGTAATAATATGTGCAAAAACATTTTGAAATACTAGTTGATTGAATTTGAGTCAGCAGGGTGGTTCAACTGCAATAAAGGCAAATATTGTCAGTTTTTAAATCATTAAAAGTAAATGCTTCATTTGATGCTGCTGCAGTTAGGAACTCATCTTAATTTCTAGTTCTAGGTCTAGTTCTGGGGCATCAGAATTTAGGATGGAGTCAGAGAAACTGGCGGTGAGGATGATTAATGTACTGGAAACAAAATGTTGTGAAGAGAGATTGAAAAGGTAAGCATTTTACCTCAGGGTGAAACTGATAGATATATGAGGTAAAGAGTGCCACACAAAAGGTCAAAACTGTTCACTGTTTCTCCAGAATGTAACCAAGTGAACTGATTTGCCAGAAAGCGAATTCTGACAGCATGTTAGGGGAAAGGATACTTAGCCAAAACAGATGCATAGCAGATCCAGAGGGGCACACAGCTTCTCCTTCCCTGGAGATGGAGATAATCTTCTGTAAGAGGTGCTTCAACTTGAATCCCTGTAATTGGATGGCCTAACTAGCCCTCCCCAACCCCATGGACACAGTAATACAGGCAATCCTCAACTTATGGCCACAGCTGAGCCTAAAATGTATGTTGTTCAGTGAGAAATGTATTAAATGAGTTTTGCCCCATTTTATGATTTTTCTGGACATATTTGTTAAGTGAATCCCTGCAGGTGTTAAATTAGTCACCTGGTTGTTAAGACAATCCGGCTTCCCCACTGACTTGTCAGAAGGTTACAAAAGGTGATCCCACAACCCAGGGATAATGCAACCATCATAAGTGGGAGTCAAATGGTCAAGCATCCAAGTATAAATCACGTGACCATGGGGATGCTTGTAAAGGTCGTAAGTCTGAAAAATGGTCGTAACAAGTCACTTTTTTCAGTGCCACTGTAACTTTGAACGGTCGCTCAGTGAACTACGTTGTAAGTTGAGGACGACCTGTATTCACTTGGGTGGGGTAGAACTCCAGAGTTAAAGGGGAAAAAAAAAAGTGACTCAGGAGATCCTAGGGAGCTCAGGAAATGGCACAGCTCATTTGGGTGGGGCTTATTGGGAAGTGAAATTTTCAGTTATTGATTTTTTCCCCCTTTTTGTAAATTGATATGCAGTATGCTCTTTTGCCTGCCATTTTCTTTACACATTGATTTTTTTTTAAACTGAAGACGAAAAGTATGAGGGCTGTGCAAAGCTTCGAAGGACAGTCCAGATGAATGAAGCTTTAGTCAAATCAGCCCCTCCCAACCAATCTGTCAACTGAAGGGCAGTCTGGCTTCCAAGAAGAAAACTGAATCAGGTGCCTTGGAAGTGCCTCATGCCTGCTTATTTGTGACTTTTCTGCAGCTTCTGGTTTTGTGAAAGGCAATGTGATCTTTCACTCCCATAGGTGGGGATGGCTGAGGAGAGTTGAATAGGGGTGGGGTGGGGTTTCCTGACACTAAAATGAATAGTCAGCAGAGTTTTAACATGAGCTTTAATATTCTATTGAACTTGACTACCAAGTTGACTGCTTGACTGGCTCAAGGTTGACTCAGCCTTCCATCCTAGGTAAAATGAGGACCCAAATTGTTGGGGCACCATCTTGACTCTGTAAACTGCTTAGAGAGGGCTGGAAAGCACTATGAAGCAGTATATAAGTCTAAGTGCTGTTGCTATTGCTACCATCAGGGTGGGGAAGGTTGTTGGTTGAGTTTGGTTTTTGATGCTTTGAACACAACGTTCTTCCTCCCAACTCAGTACTATTTCCTTCACAATCAAACACCAGCCATAATACCATGATCAGGGAAAAAGAACACTCTTCTCGCAACAAGCTATCTCATCACACAGCTACTGCACAGGAGGCAACTGACACACTGGCAAGATGGAACCACCATCTTCTCAGCCAGATAAACCATCTGCCCAAAACAAAGCATCAAACACTTGCAAAGCAACATCCCTCCACAGGACCAACTGAACAAGCACAAAAGAGCCATGCCAAAAAGATATATAAACCTTGCCAGCCGATAAACCTTTCTCCAAAACTCCTGTATTGATGATGTTTAGGCCAATTAACCCTGGAGAAGGCCAAATCAATAGTAATGGAGAGAATCGGAGACATTGATCGTCAATATGATATCTCCAGTGCCCCTGAATTCTATTGCCAAATGTTAGATAGCTGCAAGCCCTGTATTGCAGGATATTCATACAATCTCACCCTCAGCAACTATAGATGGGCTTTTTCTAAAGCCCGATTTGACGTTCTCCCATTTAACTTTACTAGCAGGAAGATTCCGTAGGGTTCCTTATTTGCAGAGACTTTGCCCTTCTTGGATCCAGAGAAGTAGAAATTCTTACTCAAGTCCAAATATGGTGTCTTATTCATGATGTCCCAAGATGTGCTCTGATCTTCCCAATCATTTCCAAATGCGAGGCAAAAATGATAAGTCTTATGTTTATTATTTTAAAGCAGAGGTCTCCAAACTTGACAACTTTAAGACTTGTGGACTTCAATTCTCAGAATGCCGGCTGGAGAATTCTGGGAGTTGAAGTCCACAAGTCTTAAAGTTGCCAAGTTTAGGGACCCCTATTTTAAAGGGATGCTAATCCTACACTCACATATCAGATGGCCAAATATCTTCACCAAGTTAAACAACTGTTCAAAGCTTTGATATGTCACTTCATTGCTCTGTTCTATTTTCCCCTTCATGGTAGGTTCTTAAATGCCTGCAACCCATCACTAATTTTAAAGTTTGTATGAATGGGGCAGATTATTATCTTTTGGTGAAAAGTGAAATGGGGTCAAGTTAACACTTACAAATACTTTCCAAAATGTTTACTACTCTTAAAAATAAGGATGTGCAAAATGAGAACTCACACTTATTCTATACCAGTCTCATTGTGACCTGTCCATCTCTGTAGCATTGTATTTCACTGTGTAAATTCAGTCCTGTTATATCTAAAAATTAGCTAAATAAAGCATTGCTATAGAAAGCCCCAATTCCGACACAACCAAGTCCTGATAAAAATGAGAAGTTTTTCTTAGGAATCAGCAACCAATGTTAAATCTTCTGGCACCCCACAAAAACAAGTGATCAGAGTAGCAAGGCCTATCACCCCCAGGGATAAATTGACAGGGCATTCTTTGATGCCCTGCCAAGTCTAGGACTTCAGAAAAGCAAGTAAACATCAGCTTATTTTTAAAAATTTGAAAGCTATTTCTAAATTGAAGTAAGACAGTTTCTGCATATTAGTTCAGCACAATCTATCTATAGGTTCTTTGCTTGATATTTAAACACTGCTTAGGCTGCCTTTTCTCATATCTTTTTTCATCTCTTCAGTATTTCCCTTAAAGGAGAAAAATCTCAAAAATATATTGCAGTGAAAGAAAAGTGGCAAGTGCACTGATATTCACCCACCGTAAATTCTTTCTGAACTGAATCTTCAACTACTTCTTTCACTGAGATATTAAGCTACCTAGTATAACTATAGAAATCTCCTGGAAGGACCCTTACAGGCCAACAACTGAGGTGCTACTTACCCACTTATGATGGTCATTTTACTCTCTCAAGGGCACAATGTTTTGGGCATTTTCCCATGTCATTAGAACATGAATGGGTAAGCCCAAAAGATACATTAGGATTACTGGTGACCAATTTCAATCCCGATTCCAAGAGAATAATCCATGCTTTCCCAAATGGCACCTGTGATACTTGAGAGTGCTTATTTGGCAAAGCACTACTTCAACCGTTTTACTGAGCCCTGATAAGGCAAAGCTTAGAATTATATGGTCACTTTGAGGTTGAGTTCTTAATACTGCTCCAAATTGTGAGAATTCTTAATTTGATTGTTGGAAATGTTGGAAATTATGAATTATAGAAATACAAATCTGCATCTTTCTTAATCATGTAAGTACTGTGCAGGATTTCTAACCTTAGTATTAGTAAATATTAAATCAAGTATTTGAAAGGTTTGACACATGTTTAGAGCCCCCCGAAAACTATTGTTGCACATTTATTTCATTGAGTAATGTTAAAGTAATTTGGACTGTCCAATTTATAGTGCTTTAGGATTCTGCACTGGAAATTGGATAAGTTATTTTGAACCTTGTATGATCAGCGAGAAACTTATGAATAGCCATTTATCATATAAATGCTGCCATGGAGGTTAGGTATTTTTAATGGGTTTTATTATAGGATGAATTTTTAAAAATTTTGTAAGCTACCCACAGTTACCTATGTATAAGTTGGATGACTATATACATTTGTAAATAAATAAAGTTTGCACAGCACTGAATTGTTTTAATTCAGGTTGTTTAATTTATTTTGATGTAAAAGGAAAGTACTCAAGAATGAATGGAAATCTTTTGATTTGCATACATTCTGTACAATTAAAATGAAGGTGGAGATTCTACATCTTTAACGTAACAGGGAAAAAGCAATAAACATCAGTAAGATTATTGTATAAAGAATCATATGAATATAAATCAAACCATATGGATTTAAGAAGGAAGATGGAGCTCCTATATTCTCTAAAGGTTGGCTTCCTCTGCAAAATAGTTTCAACAGATACTTCTGTGTATAATACAGGGTTAGCCTTAAGTCATAGTAAAAGAAGACCTTGCTTCTAAATAGGAATGAAAAGAGAGCCAGTTTGAAAGCCAACTTAGCCACTCCAAATCATGCAACCTATTCCTAGGCATTTGAGATTCAGTTCTAATTTCAGTGGTGAATAACTACTGGCAAATCCTATCCTAAAGGGGAAACAATTCATTATAATTTCATAATTAAATTGTTTCTGAAAGTGCCATATTAATGGATCTTAATCCAAAGCAGTGGATTTTATCTAACTATAGAAATACATCAAAGGAGTTATCAGTGGCTTTATTGGTGCCATGTCACTTCCCACCCATCCCCAAACCACACAATTATTGTATATGTATATGTTCATTCAGTCTCTGATAAAGCATTGACATGGCAAAGTAATTTTGAGTGTGATGTACAGCAAAGCAAGGATGTCAGTATAGTATACTTCGGTCAGTATGAGGTTTGACTTAATCTATTATATTGCATGTATACACATGTCTGTCTAGAGACCATTAACTTTATCTACAATATGGATTATTAATAGTTTATGACTATGTTAATCCATTTAATAGTCTAAACTTTGCAAATATTTTGAAATATCTCAAAATTTTGAAATATCTCAAAACATTCATAAGCAGACCAAAAGATAAAATTAATATCTAGTCCTCATAGCCTATTTTGAGCCATATTTCACCTCAATGGCCATTAAACTTACTTATGAACTGAAAACTTCATTTTCAAATAATATGAAGAATTGTTAGTTTTAGTGTGAGTTAGATGCTGAATCAAGGAGAAATCTAACTTAGGCAACATAACTATCAGTTAAAATATAGTTAAGATACCCTTTGCAGACCCCACTCAATTTGTTGTTTCATTATATGCCATTTTATCCCTAACCACAGTTAATGCCACCTAGAGGTAGATAACAGCAGAGGGACATCAATATTTACCACAAACCTGGTACTTCTTTCCTAAACCTAGTTTGTGGTAAAATCACAGTTATGGCATTTCCAGCTTGTGAATCAGATGCCCAGGTGCCTGTTTGCTAAGGATGACAATGTTAGGAATGACAGCAACATAGAGTGTTTATATTTCTTTATATAAGATTGCATGTATCCTGTTGTAGAAAAGGTTTCAAAATGGAAGCTGCAAAATTGACCCCAGTAAGGATTGATTTATGTGATGGAGCTTTAATACTGAGACTATTGTAGCCATGAAAGCATGAGTTTGATTTTGACCGTGTTTTTATGTCTCTATCTTAAATATAAATAGGCAGTTTTTAATGATACAAAGTGATACTGAAAGAGACTGAGCTACGTGGCAAGATAATAAAATATGACTCAACACACAGAATAGATGCTGTCTATAGTTTACATGCCCATATTACATGTTTATGAATACCACATATTTGTAATAAAAATCTCTGCCATTTCCATTATGATTAACATTTCATCATAATTAAGACTTTATATGAAACTTCCATTCTGCAGGGTGTTTCAATCCATTTCTTATATTGTTGGCTCAAAATAACTGTGATGTAAGTTCTTTTCTGTTAAGAGACTCGAGGTGCAGCAAAGCAAATCAAGAAACCTGCCAGGCCCAGAGGTGAAGTGGACTTTCAATCCACTTCCCAAGTTATATACTTTGCCTCAGGTAACATTGACCAGTTTCTTTGCTTTTTTTTTGATGTGATACAATCTTCTAGAAAGTCCTATTGTTAATTTCTTTAGAAACCTCCACCCTAGAATTAAACAGCAGTGCAAATTCTTCTGTTTGATAATGATGCTGGAATAATTTCAGAGCTGCTTAACACAATTGGGGCCAAATAAAAACATCTGGCAGTTACTTCTGGCATTCTCCACAGCAAAACTAAAAGCTTATACAATTGTGCATTCGATACGAATGGAAAGATCAAAGCAATAGTAGAGGGGAAAATCGCCAGCCACTTAGGCATTAACAGCTATTTCGAGGTCAAGGAGCTGTCCATTTCAGCACCACATGCCTGAAACGCGCTCCGGAGACCATGGGCACCAGGCGCCAAGAAAATTACAGCCGAGCAAGCTACAAGCAAAGCAGAATCGGAAATAAAGCTGTTATAATCAATCTTCCTCTCGTTATAGGAGTGGGAGTGAAAAAAAATCTGCTGAGAAACGGCAAGAAACTCCTTGAATAGCATTACTTGTTTTAAATTACTTCTCTCCCTAGCTTTTTCCCAAACACTACATATGATACCCAGCGGCTGCTTCCGCAATCCTGTGAGGAGAACGGAAGACGGTGGTGAGAGAAAGCAAAAATGAATGATTCCCCTCTACCCTCAGATGGAGAGGCCTTGGGGAAGCCGCTGTAACTCCTCCCCTTGCCTCCCCTCCCCTCCCACATCCATACGCCGTCTCCTTTTTCAGAACAAAGTCCAGGACATAGGGGTCACGCGTTTCCCCGGAGAAGAACGCTGCAGTATTAACAGAACCTGGCTCGCCACAAAAACCAGTGTGCCAGGAAGAAAAGGAGAAACATCCTGAGTCCTCCTTCCGCATCCACGCACCTGGGAAAGCCTGCTCGGCCTAGGGCCAGTCCAGACCTTTGCAAAACGCTCGGTAAATATGGAGATGGGGGTAGGCGCAAATCTATTAAGCCCGCAGTCTTTGCCTGCTTGCCTGCCCCCCACCCCTAACTCCAGAAGAGTTGTAGCGGTCGAGATTTCCCTCCCCCCCTCCGTCGATCTTTCATTCATATGCTTTGATGAATGTACCTTTGGACTTCTCAGCCGCGGATTCTCAGTCCCTCTTTTGCTGGGTCTTTCTGGCTGGCTCCTCCAACTTCCTCCCCGTCCTTCACGCCCCCAAGTCCTCCCCACACTTGGGCTGAACGGACCGGAGGTGGGGAGCAGCTTCAATCGGCACTCGCCAAGGATATTTGCAACAGCCCAGCCCTATTTCTTCTCCTTGACTCAAATAAACTTGCAGTCCGCATGCACGCGGAGGTATATAGAGGAGAATCCGTCAATTCTCCGATCTGAGAGAGCATCTTCCCTCACTCTTCATTCTCTCCTCATTCCCCCTCCAAGAAAGAATAGAGAGAACCAAGACAGGAAGGTTTTTGGCGAAAGCTCCAGACCAGGACTTTGCGGCGGATCTTGGAGGGAGGGACGGGGCTGGGTTGTGACGTGGCGCAAAGTGAGCCCCTAATACTGAAGCTACCAATGCAGACAGAGGGCTTGGATTCAAGGATGGGCAGCCTAGCCGAAAAGGTGGCCTGCTAATAATGGGGGTGAGAGGGGAAAAAAAAAGGGATGTACCTGCTATCACCGCCTGTCCACCGAGCCACCTTTAACTCCCTCCCTCCCCCCCCCCCGCAACCTGGCTTCTAGTCTGTCCACAAGAGCGGAGAGCAGGCGCTCTTTTTTCCTCAATGCAGAAAAGACGCTCCGTAGGTCGCTGCTGGGGTGGCGGGGGTGGGCGAAGAAAAATCGGTTTCCCCGGCTAGGAAAAGGAGGGAGTTGCTGAAGAGAACTGAACCAAAGGGCTTCAAGGTTTCAAGCGCCCCATGCACCGAGGGCTCTCCGAACTAGAAAAAAGAGTAGTTCCTCTCTGTATTTTTTTAAAGTGTGTGTTTGGGGGTGGGTGGGGGTGGGGGGAGAGGAGGGAAGCAGCCATAAAACAATCAACCTTATACGAGAAGTTGAACTGTTTCCCCCCCCCCACTCCCAGTCTGGTAAATGGTTCCCAAGATCTGAGTGCACGAGTGGAAGTGGACTTGGGGTTATTAAGACACGGCCCGTGCCCCCCCCTCCCCAACTCCCTCCCAAAGCGCTGGAAGTGAAGAAAAGGGTATTTCTCACTCCGGGAGAGAAAGCAGCCCAGACTTTGGGGCCGGAAGAAAATCGCTCTGCGACAAAACCTACCTAAAAGTGGAAAGAGGGAAAAAAAAGAAAAAGGGGTTGTAAAAAGAAACCCAGACGAGGGGACTTGAGATCTGAGGTCTACCCGTGCATTCCCCCCCCCACCTCCTTCCTACAGGTACAGTTAAGCCCCCCGCGGGACAGTGGTGCAACTTACTGAGGTTGCGGCGCTAGCGCGACTCCTACAAGGCGTTGCTGGACTGCAGAGGTGGGGAGGCTGCAGGAAAAACTGCGGTTGTCGCCATCTTGGTGCGCTGCCTCCCCTGCCTTTCCCCCAGTGCAGCGCGCCGTTCCCTTGCATAATTGATGACTCTCAGCAGAACGCGTTAAGCAACGGGACGGAGATCTGGGCGCTCGCCATCCTCGCGTCCAGCCCCGGCCCAGCCCAGGGACCAGGCAGGCAGGCAGGCAGGCAGGCAGTACCGGGCCCTCCCAAACCCCGCAAAGTTGGCGGGGCTGCAGCGGCGGCGGAGGAGAAAGGAAGAAAGAAAAGTTGGGAGACCTCCAGGAGGGAAAGAAGGAAGGGTCTCGCGTGAGAACGGAAACCCACTCACTTTGGAGAAGTTCCTGGGCCGTGGAGAAGAAGCCGCAGCTGGCTTGCGGGCGATCCGACGTCCAGGACAGGCTCCTTTACCGAACCGTACACGGGAGAGGAGGCACCGGGATTCCCCTCTCTCCAGCCGTCGGGCAATGCCCTAGAAGGCGGAGGCGGAGTGGGGCAGGCAGGTTCCCCCATGCGCGCCGCTGTAAAGAGTGCGGCGGCGGCGGCGGCGGCAGGGGGGGGGGGGTGTCTCTGTTTGCCAAGCGGTTCCTCCTCGCAGAAGGAATCAAGCGGAGCCCAGAGGTGTAGGAGGCTCTGGCATTTCGACACAGCGTTGGATCTATTCTGGGCTTTGCCCCGAAAGCTGAACTCCAGAATGGGGCTCCGAGGAGAATTGCAAATAGGCACTTTGCACAAGTGGAAAGGAGGAGGGGGGGCGGGGGCGCGCGGAATAAGTCAAGATGTGACCAGGGGCTGCTGAGAAAGTTTGGTGTAAATTGAAACATAATGAAATCACAACTGCTTTCTTTTCCCTTTCCCTTTCCCCTTCATCACAAACGCACCACTTTTCAAAGTGTGCTGGAAACCAAATAAATTGGAATGGAGGAGGAAGTGGGGCTGGGTGGAAAAAAATTCAAGGACTAATGAACAAAATCCTGGAGAAGCAAACAGAAGAATGCCAATATAAGTCATATTTCTTCTCAAACATAAGCATTAGAATATCTTTCTTTCAGGAAGATCCTTATGTTTTCAAAACAGTCTTGTACCCAGACAGAACTTGAAGCTCCTTAGAGGAGAGATGCTTGTCTTCTTGGGGGCTGCAGTTGAAGTAACTGGTCTCAATTGGACCAGTTGATCAAAAGTTCACTGTGATCTTTGACCAGCAGTTAACAAACTGTGTACTTGTTAACACAATTATCATGACAAAGTGCAGTTATTCTTTAATTAAAGGTTGATGTGTTGTTCTCAGAGAAAGGCAGAAAATTGAAAAAAAGAAGGAAAGGAAAGGAAAAAAAACTTCTTGCATTGGCATCTGTCTGATGATGAATATTATATTCTTAAAAATTAACATTGTAGGAAGACAGTGTCCATGGTGACAAAAAGTCAGGAATCTTTTCCACCCAACTAGATTATTAAAAGAGTTTTTGAACTGCAGCTTATGAAATTAATTAATTAAATTTGTTACTTGGAAAACGGTTATCAGACTTTATTTTTAAATAGATGGAAGATTCATTCTCTTCTCTAGAAAACAGGGCTGGAAAACAGTAGAGACAGTAACCAAAAGATTGCTACATTTAGGCAATTGAATTGTTTAATTGGTTAAACCCATTTGATAACTAACAAAATATGAATACTCAAAAAGATACAGCCAGTCCAAGGATTTTTATAAAAACTCCAAATGGGCCAAACCTCTGTAAGGAGGATGGATGCATCCAAGAAGAAAATGTTTGTACTTATACATATAATATCCTTTTTTTTGTTTTTAAAGAAAAAGAACTTATGGTTTCAGACATTTACATGGATGCACATTTTGCTTATTAATCAATCAATTTATTTAGTGGAATAAGATTTAATTAATCACAGAATAAGCCAAAACAAAGAAGATGTACCAGTCATAACATTTTATTTAACTTGTTTTTACTATTTGGCCCTTTAAGCACACCTGATTAAAAAGAAAATATGTATTTAGATTTGAATATACACATTAAAATCCATGGGATTAAAACGATTATATCTGTCAACAACAAAGTATTCTTATATTTACTATCCCAGTTATTTTAATATTTCTATCCTGAGTATAACTAAATCTTTTGTTCAGTATTCTGAATGAAGCCTTGGAAGACAACAACTGAGATCCACATTCTTCCCGGGCTATGGAACCTAGAAATTCAGCCAAATCATTATTTCACTCTCTCCTGAACTAGCCTATCTCACATGCTATTTCACAAGACCAAAGCAAGGTTCTGCGTTTTCTGGGAGTCAGTTCTAAGAAGATGGCAAACAGTTACAAAATTCTAACCATATTTCCAGTCCAAAGTTGCAAGGGTGGGTCATAGTAACCCCTCACCTCCACATTTTGGAGGACTGTTCAAGAACTCCCAATTTCCCCAAATTCATTTTCTGGATCGAGGGAGTTAGAATGGGAGCTGATAAAGCTCCAGAAGTCTCTTTTGAAGTACCCAAGGCCAAAACAACTAGAATCTTCAAATGATTATTTAAGGGGAGGGATCCAGGGATCTCTGTGACAGAGGGAAATCTGTTTCAAGGATCAACTATGTTGAAAAGGGGAAAAATTAATACTGTTAATTAGTAAGTTAATACTGTTCCTAGACTCTGATGTAAGCTTGTAATTTACAGAATATAGGTAGTCCACGACGTACGACCCCAATTGCCCAACAATTATGTTGCTAAGTGAGACAGTTGTTAAGTGAGTTTTGCCATAGCTTACAACCTGTCTTGCCAAGTGAATCACTGCAGTTGTTAAATAAGTAACATGGTTGTTAAATGAATCTGGCTTCCCCATTGACTTTGCTTGCCAGAAGCTCGCAAAAAGTGACCACAGGACCATCATAAATAAGAATCAGTTTCCAAGGGTCTGAACATTGATCGTGTGACCATGAGGATGCTGCAATGGTCGTAAGCATGAAAAACAGCCATAAGTCTCTTTTTCAGTACCATTGTAACTTTGAGCAGTCGCTAAATGACTATTGTGAGTCGAGGACTGCCTGTATAGGGAATTTCCAGGAAACACAAACAAGAAATTGCTAGTGTCTCTAAGTATATAAAAGATTTTGGTTAATGATAATTGATTAGATATTTGATTCGCTTTAATGGGCATTCTGGGTCTTCTGATTGTCTCTGGTAATTTCTCTGATGTTTTGCATAAACAGTTACAGGTTGTACAAACTCAGCTTTCAATGGTAGACTTCTTCTTTATTGATGCTGTGTTTCACTATTTCATCCACCCATGAATGGTTTTGCAGGAAACTACTTAAAAAATAAAGTTGTTTTTTTAAAAAAATTAGAACTTGCGTACTTGGGCCAGCTCTTTGAAAAGGAGGGAACTCTGCCTGAAGTAACTACAAAGAAAAGGATGCTATATAGAATACAGTTGCCTTCATCTTCATCATCTTTATCATCAGCATCATCAACAGAGTCCTGGTAAGAAAGAGTTTAAGGTATGAGACATACTGGAATGTGTTGGGCATATTGGAATTAAGAGTGAAGGGAGAATGCAAAGTTAAAGTATTCCCCTGTGGAGATATGTGATGGTGGCAAAGCTATCGAACACTTGTGCCATGGCAGAAAAAAACAGGGCTAACAAAGGCCTCCCAAAGGACTTCTGGAACCTTAACCTATTTTACCTTAGGGCTTTAATCCTGCTGCTTCATTTATTGATACTTGAAGCATATAATATGAAATGGGCTGGACTGCATGGACAATGTTCTTGATTTTTTTCTTCTTCTTCTATGAGTGACATGTTGCCACCAGTCTATCTCTAAAGGTCCATTTTCTCTGGAAGGTAATTGTTCTTTCTCATGTTCTGCAAGTTATAAAAAGCAAAAAAAAAAAAAAAAAGCTGCATATGGAAATCACCAATGAACAATTAGACCTAGAACCAGAACTCTTCCTATTGGGGATCTTCAAAAAAAATATGTAAAGTGCACAAAATACTTATTATTACACATATTGACTGGGGCCAGGATTGCCTTTGCCCAATGTTGGAAACAGCCATATATACCCGCAGAGAAACTGGTTATACAAAAAGTTATGAATTGTGCTGAAATGGATAAATTAACACTGAGTTTAAAAGATAAGGAAGCTTCAATATTTTATAAGGTGTGGGAACAATGGTATAACTGGACAGATCGGAGATAGATTAAGGATAGGTAATTATTAAATATAGAATATAGATAGAATAAGAATGTTATTATGCACAAACTAATATCTGTAAATATTGCACAAATTATTGCACAAATTATTGATAAGCAACACAAATAGCTGTTATTGAGTGATATATTTTTATGTTTTTAATGTAATAAAAATTCAATAAAGCTTATTAAAAAAAAGGAAATGGAAATTTAGACATTGGAGCCCCATATTTAAAGCATAATCTTACACCATCTCCACACTAGACCCTTCCATGCATGTTTTTTATTTATTTCAATTTGTTGTTGTTGTTGAGGATCAGTGAGACACTATTTCATATGCTGGGAAATTATATTATTTATCTTTGCTGTATGATGTATAATTTTTGAAAGAAAAATTTGTATTTGAACTACTAGAATTAATCCAAACAATACTATGATTTTACTGAGCATTATCATCTTTTAGAATGAAATATCATGCATTTATGAAATAATAACAGGGACAATAGGATTGGAAAAGGCCATTTAGACCATTCAGGCTCTTGTTGTTTATTTTCCATTTCCTTTGCTTTAAGTTTGACACTTATCAATTTAGGGAAAGATATGAAAGTCAGTATTATCAGAATTTGGAAATGCCGTGAATAACAACAACAGACTCCAAAATCAAAGCTAGTTATGAGAAGCCAATAAAATTAAACTCTTTCTCACTCTCTGTCTCAAGGGGGACAATTTATGTACCTGACAAAAATGATAAAATAATCAAAAGTTTGTGGGATTTTAAGGAGTTATATATTTGTTATAAATTTCATTGGCACATGAAGTGAAAAAGGACATTTCTCCCTTTGCACATAATAATGCCAAATCCAAACCCTGGCAACTGCTGTTTTCTGCCATCTCCCCATCTTGTCCCCAACCTACCCCTGAGTCCACATGTAGGCATTTTTAGCAGTTGCAATGTTAAAATAATAGTTTTCTTCTTAAGGAATCCACATATTGCAGCAGGCTTACACATTGGGCCTTATCTGAAGGCTTCACTTCCCATTACAGTTGATCCTTTTGGATTAGTGAAAAATTGCATCTGCCCTCTAGTTCCTGGGCACTGTCCACCAGCAAAATGTTATATTGAGCAATGGAGGCGTATTTTTTTTTAAAATATGGCCACAGGACATGAGATTGACTTTAAAAATACCAGAACTATTGCCAAAACTGAACACTTCAACAACAGAATAATCCGAGAAGCCATAGAGCTAGAAAAACGCCCACACAGCATGAATAAATGAGATGATACCTCCTGCCTACCAGCCATTTGGAAACCCATCCTCATTAACAAATGAGTACCTAACATGAAGAATGACACCAGACCCACACCCACAAGAGCCACACAAGATGCTACCACTACACTTCCACATAGAAAGCAGACTCACACCCACACAGATGATGAGACATGACCATAGACCAGAAGGCATACTGCAGCTGCATCACTGCCCGCTTCAAACCCCTCCGACCCATACATGAAGCGAATAGCTGCCCACCATGAAGATGTGGCACGACCACGAACACGAAGCCAAACAACAGGACCACATCTCACCAGCTCAAATCCCCCAGCAACTAAGACTAACCTGAGCACAACCAAGCCCCCACCTGAACAGAACACACCTCCAGCCAATCAGAACACAGCCAAGTCCCCAACCAATCAGAACACAGCCAAACCCCGCACCAATGAGAACACACCCCCACCCAATCAGAACACAGCCAAGCCCCACCCAATCAAGTCACACCCCACTAGCAGTTAAAAGGAAGAAACAGCTGCAAGCTCACATTACTCTGAGAAGCACGAGGCCGAAGACACAAGCCTGAAGATGACGGATGAGACTTCGTTGAAATGTCGCCAAGACACTTTCAATTTTACGTGGGAGAAAACCCGAATAACCAAAGATCCGCATACAAATATCCACGAAAACCTCAGAAAACAAATACTGCACCTCCACGGGGAGGAAACCCACCATCTGACCAGGACTTATGAAAAACTTGAAGTCCAAAGAGCTTCCATTTTATGTGACCTTGCATTCCTACGCAACTGCTGAGATCAAAATTTAATCCCCATAAGCTTCCAATTGAAATTCCACATCAACACAGCAGCCACCAAACGCATCCTAAAAAGAACAGAATTGGCCCTAATTAGAAATGAACTTCACACAAAAAGATTCCTCCTAGACCAAATCAACAAAGATCTCCTCACACTTTACCTCAGACTCAGCAACAAGATTCACCCCGCACTTTGGGACAAATCCAAACAACTCGCTGTCTGGAGAGCCGAAACAAAAGACAACCCTCAAGACAGACACACACACCAATGAACTCAGAAAACTACAACAATGCCAGAAACAAACTCCTCCCCCCTCACAGCCACACATGAAACAAACAGTGCACAACATCTCAGACAAGATCCTCACCGAAGCCGAAACCAATGTCCTTTCGAAAGGATTCAACTTTGCTGTCACTCCCAAACACATCCCCACAGAAACCATTATATGCGGAGTTGAAACCAGCCTGACCAAAACCAACCCTGATGATGCTAACAGAATCAGACTCGAAATCACCAACATCCTCTGCACCAGCAAACCACCCAAAAGCAACTTATCCAAAGAAGAACAAACTGCACTACTTAACCTGAAAGAAGACACCAGCATAATAATCCTACCAGCAGACAAGGGCAATGCGACAGTGGTTATGAACACATCTGACTACCAAACCAAGTTAACCAACCTACTCCAAGACCCCACATACAAACCCCTAAACACAGACCCCACCACCTACCTAGAAAAAAACCACCAGATCCAAAATAAAAGCCTCCCCCATCAGCAAAGAAATCCAGCAAAGAATCATACCCAGAGAGAAATCATCCAGATGCCCTAAGCTTTATGGTCTCCCCAAGGTACACAAAGAAGGAACCCCACTTAGACCAATAGTCAGCTCCATAGGCTCACCTCTACAAAACCTAGCCAAATTTCTCACCAAACAACTACAGCCCTATGAAGAATCCATCAACTCACATGTAAGAAACTCATTCCAATTCATCGAGATCATAAAGAAACAAAACTTACAGCCCAGCGACCTACCAGTGAGCTTCGATGTCATATCCCTCTTCACCCAAGTGCCTATAAAAGAAGCCTTGACAGCCATCCAAAACAAATACAACCCCCCCAAGCACATCCTAGATCTGACCAACCACTACAATACATACAATACATCCAATACATCCAATACATACTTCACCTACAACGGACAAAAATACAAACAAATAGAAGGAGCACCCATGGGATCACCCCTCTCACCTGTCATTGCAAACCTCTACATGGAACACTTTGAAACACAAGCCCTAGAAAAATATGATCACAAACCGAAACTCTGGCTCAGATACGTAGATGACACCTTTATAATCTGGCCATGCGGGAATGAAAAACTGAACAACTTCCTCACACACCTCAACAGCCTACACCCCAAAATACAATTCACCATGGAAACAGAAGCTAACAATCAATTTCCCTTCCTAAATGTCTTTGTATACAAAAAATCCAATGGCTCCCTAGGACACACCATCTACCAGAAGAAAACACATACAAACTGCTATCTACACACACTCTCACAACACCACCCAGCACAGATCAATTCCGTAGGTGAGACACTCATCTCCAGAACAAAATGCTTAGCCGACAAACAACACCTAAAAACCGAACTACACACTCTCACTAATGGACTAACAGCCAATGGATTCCAAAGAAAGAAGATTACCCACCTAATCCAAAAAGAAACCCCAACCAAAATCCAAGACAGAGAACAAGAGAACGGCAAAGCCCTTCTCCCATATATAAAAGGCACTACAGACAAAATCAGCAAGATCCTCCAAAAACACAATATTAAGACAGCATTTTTCACAAACAGAAAAATATCCACCATCCTAAGAAACCATAAAGACAGAATCGAGTTAGAAAACCAAGGAGTATACAAAATCCCATGCACCGCCTGTCCCACCACATACATTGGACAAACCAACAGAAGAATAAGTGCACGCATTGAAGAACACAAGAACTCAATCAAAAAAGAAGAACCGACCTCTTCCCTGGTCCAACACCTCAAAGCCACAGGACATGAGATTGACTTTAAAAATACCCGAACTATCGTCAAAACTGAACACTTCAACAACAGAATAATCAGAGAGCCATAGAGATAGAAAAATGCCCACACAGCCTGAATAAACAAGATGACACCTCCTGCCTACCAGCCATTTGGAAACCTGCCCTCATTAACGAATGAGTACCTAACATGAAGAATGACACCAGACCCACACCAATAAGAGCCACACAAGATGCTACCACTACACTTCCACATAGAAAGCAGACTCACACCCACACAGATGATGAGACACGACCAAGGACCAGAAGGCGTACCGCAGCTGCATCACTACCCACTTTAAAACCCCTCCGACCCATACATGAAGTGAACAAATGCCCACCATGAAGATGTGGCACGACCACGAACGCGAAGCCAACAACAGGATCATATCTCACCAGTTCAAATCCCCTGGCAACTATGACTAATCCGAGCACAACCAAGCCCCCACCCGAACAGAACACACCCCCACCCAATCAGAACACAGCCAAGCCCCCACCCAATCAAGTCACACCCCCACTAGCAGTTAAAAGGAAGAAGCAGCTGCAAGCTCACATTACTCCGAGAAGCACAGAGCCGAAGACACAAGCCTGAAGATGATGAATGAGACTTCATGGAAACGTTGCCTAGATACTTCCAATTGGGGGTGTGTTCTCATTGGTGGGGGGTTTGGCTGTGTTCTGATTGGTTGGGGAGTTGGCCGTGTTCTGATTGGCTGGGGGTGTGTTCTGTTCAGGTGGGGGCTTGGTTGTGCTCAAGTTAGTCTTAGTTGCTGGGGGATTTGAGCTGGTGAGATGTGGTCCTGTTGTTTGGCTTCGTATTCGTGTTCATGCCACATCTTCATGGTGGGCGTCTGTTTGCTTCATGTATGGGTCGGAAGGGTTTGAAGCGGGTAGTGATGCAGCTGCAGTACGCCTTCTGGTCTGTGGTCGTGTCTCATCATCTGTGTGGGTGTGAGTCCGCTTTCTACATGGAAGTGTGGTGGTAGCATCTTGTGTGGCCTTCGTGGGTGTGGGTCTGGTGTCATTCTTCATGTTAGGTACTCATCTGTTCGTGAGGGTGGGTTTCCAAATGGCTGGTAGGCAGGAGGTGTCATCTCGTTTATTCATGCTGTGTGGGTGTTTTTCTAGCTCTATGGCTTCTCTGATTATTCTGTTGTTGAAGTGTTCGGTTTTGGTGATAGTTCTGGTATTTTTAAAGTCAATCTCATGTCCTGTGGCTTTGAGGTGTTGGACCAGGGAAGAGGTCGGTTCTTTTTTGATTGAGTTCTTATGTTCTTCAATGCGTGCACTTATTCATCTGTTAGTTTGTCCGATGTATGTGGTGGGGCAGCCGGTGTAAGAGATTTCGTATACTCCTTGGTTTTCTAACTCGATTCTGTCTTTAGGGTTTCTTAGGTTGATGGATATTTTTCTGTTTGTGCAGAATGCTGTTTTAATGTTGTGTTTTTGGAGGATCTTGCTGATTTTATATATATAATAACTAATAACTAATATATATAACTAATCATAGAGATACTGAAGTTGAGAAGATGGGAGAGGTAGACTTTTCTGCTTCTCTGCTTGGGAAGTCCATATTGTAGACCAGGGGTGTCAAACTCAAGGCCTGTGGGCTGGATCTGGCCTGTGGGGTACTTAGGTCTGGACTGCGGGGCCACCCTGGAAACAGCAAAGGACTACCCTGTGGGGCCTCTGTCAGCAAAAATGGAGCTTGGGAAGGCCACGGGCAGTTTTTCCAAGCTCCATTTTATTGGCAGAGGGTTGCAGGAGGCCATCACAGCTGAAAACGGAGCTTAGGAGCCTGTTTCCTCTGGCAGAGCGCTCAGGCCACCACAGGTGCCCCCAACATGAGTGACATCAAGCTGGCTACACCCCCTGGCCACACCTCCCACCTCCCCAAAGTCAAGCACAACCCTGATGCATCCCTCAATGAAATCTATTTCAACACCCCTGCTGTAGACCATCCTTCAGAACTAAACCAGAATAGAGCAAAATCTCACAGAGAGGTAAAACAGAATTTTAACTGAATCATGGGGAAGAAACTGAAGGTAAGGAATTCTTGCAGGCCAGAATTTCTCCTTTTATTTTAGATATTCCTTTAGCATTTGTCCACCTGATCAGATAACATATTTTCAAATGTAACCACCTCTGATGATTCAGTGGCAGTGATGGTTTGGGATGTCTGTAAATATAAGCTGCAGGTAAGTAGGATTCCTTCTTATTTCCCTGTAGTATTTCGGTATGGTGAGACTAATAAAAAGGTATTACTGTATAAAATCTACAATATACTGTATCCAGTTTTGTTTTGAAACCCAGCAAGGCTCTTAATTCCCATGCTCAAGGAACTTCTTCAGGAGGTTGGAAAGTAATGCTCATATGAGGCTGCCTTGCTCTTGTCCTTCTGGCCAGAAATGTATCCTTTATTAGCTGAGGTTCTTCTACAGCTCAGGAAAGGGTCCTCCTCAGCCCTGCCAATTCTTTAAACTGGAGATACTAACTAATTCTGGAAGTAAGCATTGCAGTGGTGGTATGCTACCGGTTTGGCTGATTTGGCCAAACTTTTAGTAAAAAGGCTGAACCATTAGTTTAAAAAAAAGCCTCCGACAATCAGCTGAGAGGATAAAAGTCCCCAAAGCGCATGGGAGGGTGGGAGAGTTGCTCCTAGCTTTTCATTTCTTCATCCTCTCAGCTGATTGGCTTGTTAAGTGCGTGCACGATCACCCACCGAACGGTAGTGACTAAGGTAGGATCCCACTACTGGAGCATTGTGCTTTGCCAATGGAATATGAGTCCATGAGTCCCATGGCCTTTGTTTCAACACTCTTGTGTTGAACTATTGACCAATAAAGATGCCTATATGAAGCATATCTAGAACTGTGAAAATGGCAAGAAAGTGGGCATTGATGTTGTAAGTGGTAATCACATGCCAGTGCTTCTTCCATGATGTTTAATTATGGCTCCTGTTGTGTATATTTATCACATGTAAACCACACACATATATGAGAAACAATCCTTGGAGCAGGGGTGTCAAACTTGTGTTGTTATGGCAGCATCATGTGACATATCGGGACTCCTCCCCCTTTGCTAAACCGAGTGGGGGTGTGGCCAGCATGTGACACATCCGGCCAATAGGCCGCAAGTTTGACAGCTCTGCCTTGGAGGAATTCTGACACATGAGCACTCAAAGAAAATATAGCCTTCGGTGTTGGCATGTATTTCTGGGAACTATCGGTTAGTTTGTTTTGCAAACATGTACTGTGATTTTGGATTTGCTTTCTTAAAATCTCTTTATCAGGAAGGATTTTCCTTATAAGAGGAACAAAGGATTTCCTCTTCTGTGTTACAACTGATTAGGCAGTATTGTCATGCCCATGGGATAATAAAATGTACCTCACAATTAAATCCATACGGAAACAGAAAGCTGGATGATACCCATGTTTTAATTCAGCTGATCCTCAAGCACCGAGAAAAGAACATGCCTTTGCAAGAGGCAAAAACCATTGTCATAAACCCAGCTGTCATTGGCCAGAAGCAAATGGCATGGAATGTCATACTGCACCAAAGCAAGGAAAGCCATTTTAGGATTAGTGTACAGGATGGACCCCTTGAGTTACTGTAATCACTGCAAAAATTAACTATAACTTTAATAAAATTATATTAAAAATGTTAAGACTCTAGAAAGAGTGCAGAGAAGAGCAACAAAGATGATCAGGGGACTGGAGGATAAAACATACAAAGAACGGTTGCAAGAATTCAATATGTCTAATTTAATGAAAAGAAGGACTAGAGGTGATATGATAGCAGTGTGCCAATATCTAAGGAGCTGCCACAAAAAAGAGAGAGTCAACCTATCCTTCAAAGCATCTGATGGCAGGACAAGAAGCAATGGATGGAAACTAACCAAGGAGAGATCCAACCTAGAACTAAGAAGAAATTTCCTGACAGTTAGAATAATTAATCAGGGGAACAACTTGCCTCCAGAAGCTGTGAATGCTCCAACACTGGAGGTTTTTAAGAAGAGATTGGATAACCATTTGTCTGAAATGATATAGGGTCTTTTGCTTAAGCAGGGGGTTGGACTAGAAGACCTCCAAGGTCCTTTCCAACTCTGTTATTCTGCTATTTTGTGAACTAAGCTGAATTAATCTTCAATGCTCGGCCATTTTGATGACTCATCGTCAATGTCTAGAGTGGTTGAAGAAGAATGAATCAGAGCCTTTTCTTCCATCTTTTTTCAAAGCTCGGTTTAAATAAATGTAAGTTCACAGTATAGGTATCACATTGTTTACCTGAGAAAGACAAAGACATGCTGAGGGGGTTAAAATCATAAACATTTCTAGATCTGGTAGCCATATTATAAATGATCATAACTTTCCCACTGCAATATTGTGGCTTCACATCTATTTAAAATAAACAAATTTGGAATGTCCCAATCTATACTCACTTTACAAATAGTCCTTGATCACAATTAAAACCAGAACTTCCATTACTGAGCAAAGAGGTTGTTCAGTGGGTTGCATCCAATTTTATGTCCTGTTTTGCAACTGTTATGAAGCAAATCATCACGGTTGTTAAGTGAATCTCATGGCTGTTAAGTAAATCCAGATCCCATTGACTTCGTTTGTCAGAAGCTAGCTGGGAAGGTTGCAAATGGCGATCACATGGCCACAGAATGCTGCAACTGTTTAAGTGCACGCCAGTTGCCAAGCATCCCATGTTTGATCAGATGACTCTGGGGATGCTATGATGGTTGTAAGGGTTAGGACCAGTCCTAAGCAACTATTTTCAGTGCCATTGTAACTTGTTGCTAAATAAATGGTTGTAAGCTGAGGACTACCTATATAATGCCCTGGGTCCTGTCCATAGATATCACCCATGCTGTCATGGGATGTCCAGTTGCCTGACCATCATTATTATGGCTCATGACATGACAAATGTGATTCCATGAATACAAATGAATTAAAAAATACTGAGAAGGACAGAGAGGAGAAGCTATAGATAAGTTTGAGCCCTGAATCATTCTTTCTTTCTTTCTTTTTTGTAATGAACCACCAAGATAATAAGCATAGCAATGAATTCAAACAAAGGTCCTTGTCCTCTGCTTTTGCTAGCAATGAGATTTATTTATCTATAATTCAGTGCATTTATCAAACAAGCTTCACGCCAATCCAATTAATTATTTACCAACCAAGCTTTCTTGCGCAGCCCAGTTTCTAAGTTGTGCTCACAGGCCAAAGAAGCCTCGCCTTTTCCGATTATCAATTGTAGGCATGTTAGCAAAATGAAGGAGGTCCTAGTTCCTTTTCTGTTTCTTCAGTTTGGCAGTCTTTGTTTCTTGCTTGTTTGCTTGCAAATGCGTTTACTCCGCACAGCAGGATTCCTGTCCAAGACTTTCCATTCCCCATGCATCGGTTGGACAAAATATACATGTACTTGCAATGGCAAATAATACACGAAGAAGAGAACTCTGATGTAAACTTAGTGAGAAACACATCTTAAGACTACAATCTTCCAAAAGACAGTTCTGTACGGCCCAAGGGGTTAAGTTTTGGGTTGCAATTTCAGTATTTGTCCCACTTACTCATATTCTCCACAGTCTAGTACCTCTCTCATCCCAATCTGCTCATTCCCCTGGCTCCTGTTCTTTTACATTTTTAATTATAAAAATTCTCAGGGCAGGAAGCTTTCTCCCCATATTTTTGGCTAAAGTTTGCAAACATCATCACATGCATAAATGAAGTCACAGAGGAAACAATAAGAATCATATGAATGGCATATCTTACTTCTTTACTTAATTTTTAAGACTGCTCATTTTGTTTAACTGATGGGACTGAGAAGATGCCAATCCTGACTGATCTTGTAGGCTGAATAGAGACAAGTGGAGACTTGTTGACTTGAAGATGTGTAAGTCTTGTGCCATGTAGAGCTTTATAGAAAACTACCAGGACTTTGAATTGTATTTAGCTCCTCAGTGGTAGCCAGGGCAGCTTCCACAGTAACATCACAGGAAGATATTGTGATGATTCCTCATCTTCTTTTTAACTAAATGTAGTTTAGGAACTCTTCACCTAAGGACTATACACACCATTGATTACCTCAGGCAGTGATACGTTAGCCCTGTAAAAACTGTACCCCTTTCACATGTGTTTGTGATCTCCTGATGCATGCACTAAAGGGACAGAGTTTGTACTGAATGGCATAGTTCTTCTTTTGTCCTTTGCCTCACTATGCCCTCCTGAAGATGCCTCCTTATTTTCCCACAACAACAAACCTCTCAGGTGGGTTGGACTGAAAGAGAGGGACGGGCCTCAAATCCCCCAGCTGGCTTTCATATTTAAAAGGTAAAGGTGAAGGTTTTCCCTGTCCAGTCATATCTCATTCTAAGTGCTCATCTTTTTTTCCTAGCCAAGGGAACAGAGATTGTTATGTGGTAATGTGGCCAGCATGACTACACACCACCAAGGCACAAGGAACGCTATTATCTTCCCACCAAAGTGGTACCTATTTACCTACTCACATTTGCATGGTTTCCAACTGCTAGGCTGGCAAGAGGTTGGGCAAGTAACGGGAGCTCACCTCATTACACAATGCTTGGGTCTCAAACTGCCAACCTTCTTAAACACTAGGCCACTGCACCCTCCCTTAAGGCAAGCCTAAAACTCACTGTCTTCTGGTTTCAAAGCCAGCACCTTTAACCATTACACCAACTTGGTTCCTCTACAGTTCATGTATGTACATCACATACCCAGACTTAGGCACACATAAAGCAACCTATAGCAATTATAATTTAATTGTAATGTTATAATTTGAATACATTTTTATTTAGCCTCTTATTTATTTAGTTATTTCTTACTCGCCAGGCACTTGGACGCACTTTTCTCATCAACAAGAAGGCACCAGAGAATGCTTTGGGAATAATTATGCAGAGGTTTTCTGCTGTCAAACTGATTAGAGACTTCAAAGTAGAAAATCTCGTTTGCTTGTACCAAACTCACTATTGCCCTTGGAGAAAAGCCAGGTGTTGTTCAATGGAAAGAGTCCACCAATGCTTTTGACTAACTGGCAGAGGCGGAGTTTGCTTCTGGGCTGGATCTGAAGTTATAGCTGATAAGAGCCAGCCAGATGACCTGGGCTACGTATGAAATCATCTACAGGGAAATTACTTGATCAACACCATCAATTGGATGTAAACTCTGGAACCTCTATGTTGGCTTAGAAAAAAATGGAGTTACTCCGAGTTAAGGTTTTTACTAAGAGGTGGGCCAATGTTAAACTTTGATTCATTATAGAATGGTTTATATGACCTGAAGTGAGGTAATTAGGTAAAACTACTTGGAACACATAGTCTTCAAATTCATTTTGATCATGCTTCACCAAGCTGAAAATAACATTACACCAAAGGATATTTATTCTTCCACTTGAATGTTAGTATAAGATGAGCAAATCAGATGATCTCTCTCTCTCTCCCTCTCTCTCTCCATCATCGCTTTCTCCATCCATCCATCCATCCATCCATCCATCCATCCATCCATCCTTTTTATTTGGAAATAAGTTCAGAATATCGAACCATGCTGCTAGAATGAGCAGTTTGCCCCCCTTTCCCATTTGCCATCAGGCCTGTTTTCCTAACACTGCAATTTAGGTTGCAAGAAGAAATCTGAATAGTTTCATCCAGTCTTTTGTCTATCCCAAGGAGCTTCCTGCTGTGATGGGGGAAGGGGGAAGCAGTCTGTCATAGAGATATACACATGGAAGGATGAGAAATTAGAATCATACCTTGCACAGCAGATGGAGAAACTGTGGGATTGTGTTCCTGTGTGGGATGCAAACCAAACTCAGTAATAAATGTCTAAGACATCGGGAAGATGGAATGGAAATCACAGAAATAGGAAAGATTGATCCCACAATGCCTATATTCCCAGTTTCTGTCAAATACAAGAAAACTGTTGTGTAGCCTGTAACAAAACTTTAATACAGAATTAAAAACAGTTCAGTTTTGGGAAATAGTATACTTTGTGACCAGCAGCAGTCTTTGATACAAGAGGTGGTGCTCCCTATCCTGAAAGAGGCAGTGGGACCTCCCCTTCCTCAAGAGGCCATCCTTGGTCCCAACATCTTCAATTATTATCAACCAGTCTCCAAACTTCCCTTTCTGGGGAAGATTGTTGAGAGAGTGATCAGTTTGCTTCTGATGAGGACTCTGGAGGAAATGTCTCTAGATCCACGCCAGTCAGATCATGTTGGAACTGGGATGGTGGTGTTACATCCATATTTGTACTCTTTTATCTCTCGGTGGCTTTCAACACTATCCAGCACAGTATCCTATTGAGTTGGAGGCCGCAGTGGCTCATGTAGTAAGATGCCGGGCCTGCGCACCGCTGAGGTCAGCAGCTCGACGGTTTGATTCCCATGAGTGAATAAACTGTGTAGGGACAAGAAAGGAGCCTGCCCCAAATGCCTACCAGCATTCAGGCGTCCCGTGGGTAAAGATAAACACCGCCCCAAAAATTTCCTTTCACAGACGCAGCCAGCCACCTCGGTGATCCCTGGCTAACACGTCCCATAAGCTAAATAAATAAATAAATCCTCCAGAGTTGTCTATTTGGGATCATTGTTTTATGCTGGTTTTCTTCCTTTCTCCATGGCCTCTTCCTGCTCCATGGCTGAGTCGGGAGAGATCAGTGCCTTGCCCTTCTGTGTGGGATGCTGCAAGGTTCTAGCTTTCTCCCACCTTTCCCCCCCCACTTTTACATGAAACTGTGAGTCATCGATTGGTTTGAGGTATGGTATACACTGATGATACCCAATTATATCTTTCAACTCTGCATCAGCCAACTGAGCCTGTTGAAGTTCCATCCCAGTGCTGAGTTTGGATAGGAAAGAACTGTCTCTGACTCAATCCTACCAAGACAGAGAGGTTGTGGATGCTTTGGTCATGCAGATCTGGGGGTATTTCATGTCTGACCTTGGATGGGGTGGTACTTCCTCATTCAAAGGCAGTGTACTATTTATGGGATTCACAGCTGCTGTTCAATGAGCAAATGGCAGCTGTGGACAGAAAGGCCTTTGCACTGCTCCATCTGACGAACCATCCATACCTTTTCCTAGATCAGGAGACCCATCAGACAACCACTCATACCCTGGGCAACTTCGTAGCTTGAATACCACAATGTGTTTTGAAGACCACCTGGAATCTTCAACTGGTCCAGAATGCAGTAGTGCAAACAATGATGAACATGCTGTGGGGTGGCCATGTAGTACCTCATGAGCTGCAGTTGTGGCTAGTTTTCTTCTGGATGGAATTCAAGGTACCTGGTTGCTACCTATAAAGCCCTCCATTGCCCAGAGCCTAGTTACTTGAAGGACTGCCTGCTTACCATACTATCTGCCAGGTCAATTAAACCTTGTAGGGTTAGCGTGTTCCAGGTTCCTTCAATTAAGCCAGAGGTAGGGAATTATGGTCCTTTTATGACTTGTGGACTTCAACTCCCAGAATTCCTGAGCCACCTATGCTAGCTTAAGAATTCTGGGAGTTGAAGTCCACAGGCCATAGAAGGACCATAGTTTCCCACCCCTGAGTTAATCAATGCCTACTATCAGGACCCTGAAAGGATGCCATTTCTATCCCAGCACCTTCCCTCTCCTTGAGTTTTCCCCAAGATCTGACTGGTCCCACCCTGCTCATGTTTTGAAGAGCCCTAAAGGCCAGGCTTTTCACCCAGGCTTTTGGTGAGTCTGACTGAAACCCACTTTTAATCTTGGTGGCTTTCTTTGCTTTTCAGCTGGTTTGTTATTCTTCCATATCTACCCTTTTTCTTCTTTTTTGTCAATTTTCTTGTCAATTTTTTGGAATTGCAGGGAGTCAGGCAACACATACATTTAGTGAATAATAATGAGTTGCACCATGACAAATGAAGCCAATGCACCCAGTATTATTTGCCAGTGGGCCACCATGGAAATTGGGAATATAAATAAATTAAATAAATACACATGATGGTATTATTGGGGACTGCTAATGTTATTATGCTATCAGCTAATGTTATTTTTTTTTCTCCCTCAGAATGAAAAAGTGGCTCTCCACATTTATAGCAAGATTTGGAGAGAATTTAATGACAAAAGAGATTCATTGGAGACCCCATCTGAGTGGTGGTATTCAGCAGGTTCTGACCAGTTCTGGAGAACCGGTAGTGGAAATTTTGAGTTGTTCCGAGAACCGGCAAATACCACCTCTGACTGGCCCCGCCCCCATCTATTCTCTTCCTCCGGAGTCCCAGATGACTGCCTGGGTCTTCTTTTGTTGCTCTGCACAGGAGAATGGAGATGGAAAGCAGGTTAGTGGGATAAGGAGGGAATGGAGATTTTGCAGTAACCTTCCCCCAGGAGTGGGGAGGGAATGGGGATTTTCCTTCCCCTGCCATGCCCACCAAGCCATGCCCACAGAACTGGTAGTAAAAAAATTTGAATCCCACCACTGCCCCATCTCCCCTCTCTTTCTTTTCTCCACATTCTTTGTCAATGCAATTTCTTTTCCCTACTTTTTTTTTTGGACATAGGAAGGCAATATCTCAGCAAATGGGAAAATTTAGGGTGTATGTGTCAATCAAACATACTAAATTAATTGCAAGTAGTCCTCAATTTACAACTATTCATTTAGTGACCAAAGTTAAAAAGGAACTGAAAAAGTGACTTATGCCCATTTTTCACATTCACAACTGTTGCAGCATCCCCAGGATCACGTGAATAAAATTTGACGCTTGGCAACTGGCATGTGTTTATGATGGGCCATGTGATCCCCTTTTGTGGCCTTCTGACAAGCAAAGTCAACGGGGAAGTCAGATTCACTTAACAACCATGTTACTAACTTAACAATGGCAGTGATTTGCTTAACAACAGTGCCAAGACCGGTTGTAAAACGAGACAAAAAATAACTTGACATTTGTCTTGGTTAGTGAGAGAAACGCTGGTCTCCGTTTATTGAGAGTTTTGCAGCATTAATTCAGTGCCAGAAAATTAAACACAGATGGCTGATGCTTCATTTAACATCTTTATAAACACAAGTAGATTTTACAAACCAGTTGTAGATTTCTCCAACATGGAGCAAACTCAGACAGAAACATGTTGCAAGTTCAGATCAGAGCTCCAGTCTTCAGCAAGCAAGCAAGTTAGTTTCATCTTCAACAGACAGATTCAGAGCTCAACATAGCCTCAGAGCTGCAGAGCTTAACAAAGTGCCATGCCTAGGCTACCTTTAGTTTCACTTTCCAGCCTAGGCTATTTCTACTTTCAGTTTCCAAACTATCCTCCTTGGCTGATTTAGTTGTTATGCCTATTCATTGGCTGACCTTGTTACCATGCTCTATTCCAGTCCATGAATATACTCTGACACAGTTGTGGTTGTAAGCCAAGAACTACACTGCACTTATATTTGAATTGATGTATTTCGTAAGTTGATCCATCCATCCAATTTCAAATGTTGAATTCTGCTTTGGATTAGACTTCCTCCCTGTGTAAAGCCTGGGGGCTGCTTCTCCAACTCCACCCAGCCAAAATCACCCCAAACAGACAGATGGTTCTCAGCTTAATGAGGAATTTGCTGTATAACATGATTCAGAATTTGTTGGTTTCAGTAAAAAGGATGATTTGAAATTCGGGGAGAGCCTTTCCTGGGACAAGCGCAGCTGCATTTTATAGAAAACCCTTTTCAACTATATAAAGAGACAGAGGCTACTTGCCTGTAAAAATGCCTGAACATAAAAAAAGGGGATAAAAAAGCACCATCAGATCTGTGACAGCCCCTTTTTGGATTTATGAGGGTTCTTGGGCTGAAACGCTGAGTTAGTGAGGTAAGGGGCAGGTGGAAGATGCTTTTGAGGTTAGATAACTAGGTCACTGCAAGATTTATAAGGGATCAGGAAGGGTGGGCTAAGCAAACAAGGTGCCAATGCTACTGATTCCTGCAGGTGTGCACTGAAGAGATGCAATCAAAATACTGAAGGGACGACGCTACTTCTTTCTCAGTTCTAAAATTAATGTGTTAACTTGTTGCCAAGCTCATCAGAATGTTATGGCTTGTCTCGTGATTAGCCATCTATATCCAGTGAGCAGGAAAGAAAGAGTCTATTATAGATAATCCTCGGCTTATAACAGTTCAGTTAGTGACCATTTGAAGTTACGACAATGTTGAAAAAGGTGATTTAGGACCATTTTTCACTATGGTGACCAACTTTTTTACAATGAGAAGGAGGACACGAATAAATTGAAGAAAAAAATATCATAAATAAAAGAAACATTTTATTTATTGCAACAATAATACAAAATACACTGTATTATACGCTGCCATGTTGTGTTTCGATAAGAAGTAAACAAAGCCACTTGTGCACGGCGCACTCTCTCAAAACAATTCTCCTGTGTGGAGCGCATGGGTCTCATAATCGCGTCTCACCGCACTGTACCGAGCCTTGACGAATCATCATGTCAAATACAAATACGTCACATCACACACAACGGATCGGATTGGCATCGATCAAATGCAGAGATTTACAGATTAGTCTTCAAGTATCAAAAAGGAGGACATGTAGGAGGACACTTTTCGAGAGGACAGAACTTACAAAAGGAGGACTGTCCCACCTAAAGGAGGGCAGTTGGTCACCTTATTTTCACCCTTACGATCGTTGCAGCATCCCCATGGCCATGTGATTGATATGCAGATGCTTGACAATTAACTCACATTTATGATGGTTGCAGTGTCCCAGGGTCGAATGATCCTCTTTTGCACCCTTCTGACAATCAAAGTCAATGGGGAAACCAGATTCACTTAACAACCGTGTTACTAATTTAACAACTGCAGGGATTCAGTTTAGAAATGTGGCAAGAAATAGTTGTCAAATAGGGCAGCACTCACATAACAAATTTCTCACTGAGCAACATAAATTTGGAGCTCAATTGTGGTCATAAGTCGAGGACCACCTGTAATGACAGATAGAAAGGGATGGGTGGGATTCTACTGGTTCGGACTGGTTCACGTGAACTGGATGTTAAATTTGCGTCTGGTTCACTGAACCGGTATTTGAGCTGACCGGTTGGCCCCATCCACCCTGCCCCTCCCCTCCCAGGAGTCTCCATGCGGCCAATTTTCAATGCAGGTAAGTGCAGGGTCTGCATGGAGGCTCTGGGAGGAGGGAAAAAGGGCTTTCTGGAAGTCCAGAAATGGGCCTGTTTCCAACTTCCAGAAGGCCTCCAGAGCCCAGGGAAGGCCTTTTTTTCCCTCCCAGAGACCCAAGGGAAGCTTCTGGACCCTTGGGAAGGTGAAAAACGGCCCTCCTGGAAGTACTGGAAGTCACGAAATGGGTCTGTTTCCAGCTTCCGGAAGACCTCCAGAGCTCAGGGAAGGCCATTTTCGCCCTCCCAGAGGCCCAAGGGTAACCAAAAACAGCCCCTGAGAAGGCAAAAAACAGCCCTCCTGGAAATTCCGGTAGGCCCCACCCACCATGGCCATGCCCACCCAGCAACTGGGCAGCAAACTGGTTGCTGGGATTTTTTAAATTCCACCCCTGGAAAGGGAGCTTGAAAAGTTGGCCTGGAGGAACTTTACAACAGACTCCATATTTCAGTACTCTGTAATTAACCATTTTTAAAGTCATGGATGAAGAATGGTTAAGATCATGAAACAACTTTGAAGAATAAAAAAGAATAGAATTCTTTATTGGCCAAGTGTGATTGGACACACAAGGAATTTGTCTTGGTGCATATGTTCATGGCGTACATAAAATAAAAGATACATTCGTCAAGACTCAAGAATCATGACACTTAATAATTGTCATAGGGTACAATAAGCAATAAATTCATACTAGGAAACAGTCAATATAAATCGTAAGGATACAAGCGACAAAGTTACAGTCATACAGTCACAAGTGGGAGGGAATGGGCGGTAAGGAGTGATGAAAAGATTAATAGTATTAGCAACGCAGACTTTGTAAATAGTTGAACAGTGTTGAGGGAATTATTTGTTTAGCAGAGTGATGGCTTTCGGGGAAAAAACTGTTCTTGTGTCTAGTTGTTCTGGTGTGTAGTGCTCTATAGCATCGTTTTGAAGGAAAGAGTTGAAACAGTTTATGTCCGGGATGTGAGAGGTCTGTAAATATTTTCACAGCCCTCTTTTTGACTCATGCAGTATACAGGTCCTCGGTTGAAGACAGTTGGTAGTAATTGTTTTTTCTGCAGTCCTAACTTGATGCAACTATAGGTAGCGCCTGACTTACCCCCACAATTGGGCCCCCAATTTCTGTTGTCAAGTGAGACAGTTGTTAAGTGAGCTTGGCTCCATTTTACAACCTTTCTTATCACAGTTGCTAAGTGAATCACTGCAGTTGTCAAATTAGAAATACAGTTGCTAAGCGAATCGGACTTCCCCATTGACTTTGCTTGTTAGAAGTGTGCAAAAAGTGATCACATAATTCTAGGACACTGCAACCATCATAAATCCATGACTGTTGTCACGTGTCTGACTTTTGATCATGTGACTACAGCTATGATAGTGCAAAAATTGAAATTAGTCTTGTTATGTCCCTGGAACTTACAGAAGTTCCCACCCAGGTCCGTTCACGCTGCGGGGGCGGTTGTCCTCTCTCATTGGCTGGTTCTCTCCAGCAGCCAGCTATAAAAGCAGGCTGCGGGGTCCAACCAGTCGCTGTTCGCTGCGAGCCAGTTCCAGGCTTGGCAAGCACGTTCAGTCCTTTATTTCCTAAATAAAGTATTGTTGCATCCATGCCCTGGTTCAGCCTCTCATTGCTCAACTACAACACTGGCGACGAGGATGGGATGGCTACCAGAGGCAAAATGCAACCGCTGAATCACTAGCCGCTGATCCACAGCCAGAGAGAGCGATCAGCAGGCAGCGAACGACGCTGATCCGCAGCCAGAGAGAGCAGTCAGCGAACAAGTGAGGTGAGAAAGCGTCTGTGGCCGCTTGTTAGCCCGCTACAGGAAAGTGTGGCGCTGCGAGCCGCAGCCGCTCTAAACAAAAAGGCGCGAAATTCAAACGGCTGTCGTTTGAATTTCTATACAAACTACAGCGGTGCTGTGTTCTTTTAAAATCACCGGCGCCAACGCAGGCGCCAAATTCAAAGCGCTGCCAAACAGCCGTTGCTGCTTACAGCGTGCAAACCCAGAAAGAGAGCGGGAGGCGCGGGCCCCCCAGAGCTGTAATCACTTGCCTGCCTAGGCACAAGAGTTTTTCTTGCCTCCGCTGTGGTCCCAGAGAGATTCCAAAGCAGCTAGCCACGAGATTCTCAACATGAATTCCAACCCAGTCTTCCCATCGTTCAAGCCGGATGAGGAGAAATGGAAGTCATACAAGAATCGCTTTAACCATTACATCGACGCCATTGGGCTGGCTGATGCAGGGAGCACCGAAAAAAATCATATTTCCTGATCTACTGTGGAGCCATCGTCTTTGATACTGCCACAGCACTCGTGGCTCCACGTGAGTTAAAAACGTCCCTGGACAGAGCTGTTAGAAATCCTTACTAACCACTATTCTCCTAGACCCTCACAGATTGCCAGGCGGTTCACCTTCCGTATGAGGAAACAATCAGACAAAGAAACTATCAATCAGTACATGGCTGCCCTCAGGACTGCAGCACTCCATTGTGGGTTTGGGACCTACCTGGATGACATGCTCCTCGATCAGCTAGTCTGTGGGGTCAAGGATCTTCACCTTCAAAGCGCCTACTGCCAGGAAGGACCTCAACCTCGCTCAAGCCGTCGAGGAAGCCCTGGCAGCGGAGCTGGCAGCACACTCAGCCACCGAGATCCAAGGTCCTGTCTCCAAACAAATTGCAGTTTCCGTCCACTCTGAAGAGGTGGTCATCGAGGAGGACCCCAGTGATGCGGCCGACATCCACCGCCTAGCCCTCTCCAGACACCCGCAGGTAGGAGCCAAGCAAGAAAGCATCAGTCCATCCAAGCACATCACCCTGTGCCTATCCTGTGGTGGATCTCACCTGAGGACCACCTGCAAATTCAAGGGAGCCACCTGCAACAATTGTCACAAAAAGGGCACATCGGCAAGCCACTCACAACTCGGCGCAAAGGGTCCCTTCCTTTTCATTCCGGACCCCAAAGGCAAGTATTGAACTGTCGCACCCGCCACCATGCTAAGCACGCTTGCCATACCATTAGTAAAATCTCTCTCTCCGTTTTATTAGAAGGTAAACCTTGCCGCATGGAGGTTGACACGGGGTCAGCGCTCTCAATTATCTCTTGGAGCACCCTCAAGAAACTACAGCCCAGTCTATCCAGAAACCAGCTCCAGAAGTGCCAGCTTAGCCTGAAGGACTACCAGGGAAGACCATTCCTGTAATCGGCAGAGGCAAGTTTCTTGTTAATTTTAAAACTTTCAAAGGCCACCTACCTTTAGTGGTAGTTAGCGGCAACCTCCCTACACTTTTGGGACTTGATTGGTTCCCCACCTCGGCCTAGGGTTAACAGGAGTCCATGCGGTCTCAACCTCCGACACTGACTCCTATTCGCTGACTACTCAGGCGTATTCAGCAATGAGCTGGGGTGTTATAACGGTACCCCCATCTCATTCTCAGTCGACCCCCAAGCAGTCCCAATCCGGTTGAAACCTCGTAGAGTTCCATTCGCTATTCGGCCTAAATTAGATGCGGAACTGGATAAATTATTAAAACAAGGGGTCATTGAGCCAACAGATTTCGCCAAATGGGAGACGCCCATTGTCACACCCCTCAAAAAGACGGTAGCCTGAGAATTTGCTCGGACTACAAAACCACAATTAATAAGTTTTTACAAGTTAGCGCTTACCCAGTGCCCGTCATTCAGCATTTATTACACACTTTTGAACCTGGCAACATTTTTGCCAAATTGGACATGTCTCAAGCGTATCTACAATTCCCTGTTGACAACCAAACAGCGGAATTCCAAACCATTGTCACCCACAGGGTGCTTTCCGGTGCAAGCGTCTCCAATTTGGCGTAAGTGTTGCCCCAGGCATTTTCAATCCCTCATGGAGCGGATTTTGCAGGGCCTCCCTGGTGTAGTACCCTACTTTGGCGACATCTTAGTCTCGGCCAGGACAGACCCCAACTCTTCCAGAGAGTTCGAGCAGTGTTAGAGAGGTTCAGACAGCATGGCCTCAAATTAAAAAAGAAAAATGTGCCATTGCCACTAGACAGGTGGACTTTCTGGGTTATAAAATTGACGGCTCAGGCATTCACCCCTGGAGTCAAGGTTAAGGCAATTCACGAGGCACCCACTCCAACCTCCAAAGCGGAACTGCAGGCCTTCTTGGGGCTATTGAATTTTACGCATCTTTCCTGCCCCATAAAGCATCTGTGGCGGAACCCTGCACAGACTTTTGGATAAAAAATTGTCTTGGCATTGGGGACACAAGGAAGACTCCGCTTTTCGTGCAGTCAAATCACTACTCACGTCGGGGCGGTCCTTATTCAGTTTGACCCCAACCTTCCATTAGTGCTAGCAGCAGACGCATCCCCTTTTGGAATTGGGGCAGTGTTAAGCCACAGGCTCCCCAATGGCTCCGAGGCTCCCATCGCTTTTTTTTCCAGGGACGCTCTCTGCAACAGAGCGCAATTATAGCCAAATCGATAAGGAAGCTTTAGCAGCTGTCGCGGCAGTGAAGAAATTTCATGAATTTCTTTTTGGCCACTTTTCGAACTGGTCACGGATCATAAGCCTCTCCTGGGTCTACTAGCAGGTGACAAACAGACCCCTCAAGTCCTGTCTCCTAGAATGACGAGGTGGACTCTTTTCCTAGCGGCATACTCGTATAGACTCATACACCGTCCAGGTAAAACATTGTCCCACGCAGACGCCCTCAGCCGCTGCCCCTGCCTGCTCCAGCTGAGGATCCTGCCCGGTCCATGCTATCTTTGAGGTCACCCAACTGGACCTCCCCATCACTGCCCTTGACATTGCCGCCAAATCCAAGGCAGACAAAGCGATCGCCCAGGTACTGGACTGGGTGAGGAGGGTGGCCGGGCAGTGATGTTGAAACCAGATTCACGCCTTTTAAGACCCGCCTACAGGAGTTATCCAGTTTGCAGGGCTGTTTGCTGTGGGGCACACGAGTGGTCATCCCGACCTCGCTGCGTACCCAAGTTTTGGAGGCGTTGCATGAGGGCCACCCTGGCATCGTCAGGATGAAGGCATTAGCACGCAGCTACGTATGGTGGCCTGGCCTCGACGATGACATCATCAGATGGGTAAGCTCTTGCCATCCCTGCCAGGAATCCCGTCCATAACCCCTCCAATTGCCACCCCCACTAAGTGGGAAAGTGCCAGCGCACCTTGGTCCAGGATTCACATCGACCTAGCGGGCCCGATGCACGGCAAAATGTTCCTGGTGGTCGTGGACTCCTACTCTAAATGGATTGATGTGGCACAACTATCCACGACCACCACGCAAGCAGTTACCAAGGTATTGACTCGCCTGTTCGTAACACACGGGCTACCAGACTCTATTGTTTCCGACAATGGCCCCCAGTTCACATCGGCCAAGTTCAGTCGCTTCGCTGCCAATCTGGGCATCCGCCACATCTTCACGGCTCCCTTTCATCCTGCCAGTAACGGATTGGCAGAAAGAGCCGTTAGGACCACTAAAGAAGCTTTAGCTAGGTTCAGCAAGGAAGACTGGCACCACAGACTCTCCCGTTTCTTGCTGAGCCAGCACTCAACCCGTGCACAGTCACTAATAAGTCCCGGCTGAACTCCTGATGGGTGAGCGCCTGCGGACTGTGTTGGACAGAGCTTCACCCACATTACTGCCCTGACTCTCCCCTCGCTTCCACATCGGGGTTAGGCATTTTGTCTTACAGGAAACCGTGTTCGCGAGGAACTTCGCTGGAGACCCTCTGTGGATCCCGGGCGAGATCGTGGCCATCACCGGACCCAGGGTGTATCGAGTCAGACTGGAGGATGGCCGAATCTGGAAAAGGCACCTGGATCAGCTGCGGAGGCGCCAAGGCACTCACGTCAGCAGTGACTCATGGTTACAGACCCGGTGCGAGGCTACAGCATCAACCCACATCAGCACCAGTTCCAGTGGCCTGTTTACACCTGCAGCTGAGCCGGGGAACGCATTCGTGACACCCCACCGGTCCGACCATCCTCTGCAGACTCAGAACTACCAGACAACTCACCAGAGTTGCGCCGTTCTGGGCGCCAGCATAAGCCTCCCGCGTACCTAAAGGACTATGCGTGTTCGCATCTGGGGGGAAGGGGTGTTATGTCCCTGGAACTTACAGAAGTTCCCACCCAGGTCCGTTCGCGCTGCGGGGGCGGTTGTCCTCTCTCATTGGCTGGTTCTCTCCAGCAGCCAGCTATAAAAGCAGGCTGCGGGGTCCAACCAGTCGCTGTTCGCTGCGAGCCAGTTCCAGGCTTGGCAAGCACGTTCAGTCCTTTATTTCCTAAATAAAGTATTGTTGCATCCATGCCCTGGTTCAGCCTCTCATTGCTCAACTACAACAAGTCTGTGATTGTCTCTTATTTCCACAAGCCTCAAAATACTGTTTCTCTTCCTCCAAGCTAATCTCCAGAAGGCCCAACCTCTCCTGAATCGCCAATCTTGAATTATAGCAGGTCTCAGAGCTACAAAAATCCTCTCATCCCCTTCCAATCACAAAGAGAAAGAAATTGCAGTTTGCCCTTTAGCTTCAAAATAAAGGGCATCTAGCCACTAAATATTCAGCAGATTTTTAGAATAGAGTAGAGTTAGAAGGGACCTTGGAGGTCCTCTAGTCCAGCCCCCTGCTGAAGCAGGTGAATCTATACTATTTCAGATAAATGGCTGTCTAATTTCTTCTTAAACACCCCCCCTCCCCAAGTAATGGAGCTTCCTTTACCGCATGAGATGAAATCTGTTTCATTTAGAAAACAACTAGGGAGGAATATAATTTATTTAGCTAGAATTTTTATAGGATTTTGCATGGACAAGAAAATAATTTCTCTTCTCTCCCTGGAACTTATCAAGCCCCATGTAGTTGGCATCACAGTGAAAGCAAGAATGACACCAACATCAGTTACATGTTTTGAATGGTATTTCGGACTGAATATAGAATCTTGGAAACAGTAATAGGAATTTCCAAGCTCTCTTTATAGTGAATTAATTATGATGGAGTCTGTTTGAAATGTTTTCAATGTATCCCCACCTGGCCTGAATTGCCATTTATGACTCACCTCTAACCTTCCCAGCCTCCCTACAATTCCTCACAGTAATCCAGTGGAGCTGAACGGTGGAAATTTAGGACAGATGAAAAATAGATCTACTTTATACAGAATACTATGAAGTTTAATTTGCCATAACAAGATGTGATAATGACTACCTGTCTACATGGCTTTAAAAGAAGATAGATTCATCAAGAATTTAAAGTCTATCACTTAGGTTAACTATTTGGAAAACACAATTAGATTTTTTCTGAAGTACATTAGCTTATGGGATTTCCACATAAAAACTGGAGTAGAACTTGAAGTCTTACGTCTCCAAAAATTATGTTATGGCATGTTGTATGTGATGCATGAACCAGGCTCCTGTAAGGAAATGATCCTAAATTCCATGATTTTTTAAATATCACCTGGCAGAGCAACATTAATCGGCATTAATACAGGCCTACAACAGTATAATTGGGACAGCTCTGTAATACGATGACAAAGCATTCAGTTTGAACATAAAGCTATTTTCTGCTCCTTCCCATTGTCAAAAGAGATTAGGTTTAAAGGTGATAATTTAGCAAAACATAACTAATATGAGCTGTTACAAGTGACTTCAACTGTTTTTATTATATTTTCAGTGTTTATTGTGTTTATCTTAGCTGGCCAAAATGACATTATGTAAAAACAACTAAATTAATATTTGCTTTATAAATGCTTTTTATTTTATTTTTTAATGAAGACAAATTTTGTGAAAATACATTGGGGACTGGTTTCAAGCTCTGTTAAATAATAATAACCCCCAAACCACTTGAACACCACCATCATTGACACAATCGCCAACTGTCAACTGCAAAAGGCAGCTTTACTTGGGGCCGTTTTATACCTTTAACAGCATCGAAGAACAACATCCGCCTATCCCAAGTTCTTGGGAAGGACTCGATAGGGGGGTAAAAAATGCCAAATCCAGTCCAAATACCTGGCTGATTGTGCAACCCTTCATAATAATAAAGTTTCATTTTAACTTTTCCTTTAAATAAAGGTGCCCTCTTGGAATTACTAAAAGATATTTAAAGTATCAGGGAAAATAATAATAAAAACAAACACCCTATGTATTTGGGTAGATTGTCAACATTTCTGGAAGGCTTCTCTACAGAGGTCTGAGCAGTTGCCAAGAGAAAATAACTTCCTTCCTGGCCCAGTTTCTTTCAGTGCATCTACATTTCATATGTCGGGTTGTTGTTTTTTCTCAACCAATTCCCCATTTATTTCCCTTTTCTAGTTGGAAACAGCTGCATTTGTTAGGTTGAGTTGATTCATACAATTAACTGGATTTGGCTACAGGGGTTGTTTTGCAGCTTACCAACACTTGATGTCATATGAGGCCCACTGGAAGAATTAGTGGTTTTCTGGAAAAGAGAGTTGATGCCGTTTCCTTTCCTGCACCGATTCTTATTTTGATTGGATTTTATGGCTACCTTGGGAACTAAAGTCCCTGTTACTGTGCTGCTCCTATGCATGTACTCCTATACATGTGCAAAGCCTATATATACAAATCAGATCAAATTTATGGTAATTTTCAGTATCCTGGTGATCACATGATTGCCCCCAGCCCTGGTTTCTGCTGTTTACTTCCAGTTTCTATTTTTCTTAACTTTTTTTTCTTTTCTTACACTTTTTGCTTCTTGTTTGATTCTTTTCTGCTTACTACAGGTAGTCCTCCACTTATGACCATAACTGAGCCCTAAATTTACATTGCTCAGTGAGAAATTTGTTAAGTGAGCTTTGCCCAATTTTATGACTTTCCTTGCCACATTTGTTAAGTGAATCACTGCAGGTGTTAACTTAGTAACCTGGTTGTTAAGTGAATCTAACTTCCCCATTGACCTTGCTTGTCAGAAGTTCGCAAAAGGGGCTCCCTTGACCCTGGGACACTGCAACCGTCATAAATGTGAGTTGGTTGTCAAGCATCCGAATGTAAATCATGTGACCATGGGGATAGGTCATAAAAGGTGAAAAATGGTCATAAGTCACCTTTTTTTCAGTGCTGTTGCAACTTTGAGCAGTCCCTGAGTGAACCATCATAAGCTGAGGACTGCCTGTACTTATTAGTTTTGTTACTTTTTATCTGTTTGTTTCAAAGTTTTAATAAAACTGATTTTGTTAAAAAAATAGGCATGTTCACGTATGAATTTATATCCTTTTGAAGCAACCTACCGACAAGGTTGGCTGGGGAATTCTGGGAGTTGGACTCTATACATCTTAAGGATGAGAAATACGATGTTACTTATAATAACATAGTCGATTTATAATGTGCCTGATCTGAGTGCTCAGGATTTTTTTATTAGTTGTGCTCTATTCTTTCTACAGATTATGCAGTTGTGTATTGAAAAGAAGTGACTTATAACTGGTCCTCGCGCTTAAGATTGTCACAATATCCACACAGTCACGAGATCAAAATTCTAGTGCTTGGCAACCGACATTTAAAATGGTTGCAGCATCCAGGGATCACATGACCACCATTTGTGACCTTCCGCTTTGTTGGTAAGTGGGGGAAGAAGCCACATGTGCTTAAGGACCACCGGATTCACTCAACAACTATTGTGACTCGCTTAACAACTGTGGCAAAAAAGGTTTTAAAATCAGGAACAACTCACATAACAATCACCTTGCTTAACAATGGAAATTTTGGTCCCAATTGTTTGTTGTACTTCAAGAACTACCTGTATTAACAATTTGAACACCCCTTGATTTATCTAAGGTGTGGTCACCCAGTGCTATTTGGGACTACAACTTCCAGTCATTGTAACTGACTGGACTGATGGCATTTAACATAAAAAACAACAACCCTGGAGGGCCTCTGTCCCTTAGACCAGGGGCGGGGAACCTTGGCCCTTTTATGACTTGTGGACTTCAACTCCCAGAATTCCCAAGCCATGAAGGCTCAGGAATTCTGGGAGTTGAATTCTATGCATGGCTCAGGAATTCTGGGAGTTGAAGTCCATGCACAGCTCAGGAATTCTGGGAGTTGAAATCGATCAGTCATAAAAGGGCCAAGGTTCCCCACCCATTCCTTAGACTGATCCACAGAGATGTATCCAAAGCTTTTTTTTTTTTTAAAGCAATCTTATCTTCTTCATGAGGCCCATCTCCTGCACTAAAAGCCTTGGGTCTCTCAGCAGAAGCCTGAAAATGCTAGGTCATGGTATTATATAAAAATAATAGGACACCTTGTAGGTTAGGCAGTATCTCATGGGATTTTCAAACTTCATTTTCTCAACTCAGCTTCAGGGAACTCTGGCTGACAAATGCTGAGCAGGCAGTCACGTGGCAGAATGTGATGCAACACCCAAACCCTCATTTATCACAGTGCAGAGCTGCTGCACTACTGGGCTTCAATCTGACCTCAGGAATGCAACCCTCTTAATTGGGGCCGGCAGGATTTGAGATTTGATCCCTTGGCAGAAATTGCTTTATAAGCTGAGTCCTCAAAAAGAAAACATGTCTACTGTTCCAACCATTTTACAGATAGGAGAACTGAGGGCGAAACTAAGAAACTAGGTATAGAACAATCTGCAATACTGTACTAAGGAATTTAGTACATAGTGCCTGCTGCATAGTGTCACTGGGTTATGTGTTTTTTATTGCACAGTTCTTTGGCATTTGGGCAGCTGCAACTACAGCCTGTGATGCCTTTTAGAAAACCACCCACTTGGTACAGAATACGGGCAGCTTAATTGCTAACTAGACCTGAGCGATAATGTGTGTGCTAGTATTTTATCTTCCCTGTAAGTTCTCATCTCACATGGGACCCAGTCTTTTGATCTTTAAAGATTATCACAGTTTGGAGCCTGTTTTTCCCCACCATGATCAGTTAACCACTTTCTGTGATCATCATCTGGGCCTTTTCTTTAAGTGATGCATTTGTCATCTGTCCCGCCTTTCATTGCATTGTGTAACTGCTATTTTTATTCTGCAATATACTATAAAATAGCTGGAGACTTTTGCTATTAGGTCGCCTAAAGAAGCTGATCTACTGAATCCAGCATTCTGCAGGTCACTCCTAGCATGTGTTCTTTTGGCCTTTTTAACAGATTAACAGAGTTGGAAGGGACCTTGTAGGTCAACTAGTCCAACCCTAAACCATTGCTGACAAATGGCAGTCCAGTCTCTTCTTGAAAGCTTCCGGTGATGAAGCTCCCACAACCTCTGAAGGCAAGCTGTTCCATTAGTTGATTGTTTTCACTGTCAGAGAATTTTTCCTTATTCCTAGGTTGAATCTCTCCTTGATCAGTTTCCATCCATTATTCTTGTCTGGCCTTTGAGTGCTTTGGAAAATAGCTTGAGCCACTCCTCTCTGTGGCAGCCCCTCAAATATTGGAAGACCGCTATCATGTCTCCCCTGGTCCTTCTCTTCACTAGACTAGCCATGCCCATTTCCTGCAACTTTCAATGTATATTTTAGCCTCCATTCTCCTAGTTCTCTTGGTTGCTCTTCTCTGCACTCCTAGACTCTTAACATCTTTTTCATAGTGTGGTGACCAAAACTGGATGCAGAGGGGTATTAGTACCTCACTTGATCTTGATTGTATCCCTCTGTTAATGCAATTTAGGATTGCATTGGCTTTTTTGGCTGCCACCGCACACTGTTGGCTCATATTTAATTGGTTGTCCACTAAGACTCCAAGATCCCTCTTTCCAGCATCAGAAAGAACTAGTCCTGGAGGCTGACTGGGGAGAAAGTAGAAAAGGCCTTCGTGAGCAGAGTTCCCTCTGCAACTCAGAGGAAAAGCTATCAAAAAAATTCTATGGTATCTGCACTTTAAGTACTATACTAAACAGAGACTCAGAATCAACTTTTGCAGTGCTCCTTATTTACATTTCTTTGGTGATCCGTTTGCCATGTTTCACTGAAGAAATAACTCAAATATTTACCTTTTTGTAAGTGACAAAAGTGTTGGGCATTTTAATTTTAAACAAGCAGAGATTGACAGTTAATTTTTTTTAAAATGTAAAACAGCATATGGGGTCCTTGATCCTCTTTGTAGCCCAGGGTTGAAATGAGGGTTCCTTGGTGCTCTTTGAGCTGGGTTGTTTTCTTGCAGACATTCCATTAGCCAAACTAGGTAACATCCTCAGTGCTTAGCCTAGCACTGAGGATCTTACCTAATTTGGGTAATGAAACGTCTGCAAGAAAAGAAACAAGCACCAAGGACCCCTCATTTCAACCCTGGGCTACATATATTCTTTAAAATAGAATGTGACATTAAGATTATATTACAGTTTCAGATTATTGTATATTTCCTTTGAAAATCATTCAGTTTTTAATAATTAAGATAAATAATATCAAACAAGGTTTTCCAAGCAACATTTGTGGAGCTGAAAATACAAATACAAATGTGCATTTGTATTCAAATAGAAATGGGGATTTGTATACAAATACAGCCCTGAGGAGTCCTTGTTGCTCTCTGAGCTTCCTTGTTTTCTTGCAGATGTTTCATTAACCTAACTAGGTAACATCATCAGTAAGAAGAGCTGATCCCTCATTTCAACCCTGAGCTACAAATATTCTCCTTTATTGGTATAAATCAGGGGTGTCAAACTTGCACCATCATGTCGTCATCACGTGGTGCATCGCAACTTTCCCCCCTTCACTAAACCGGGGGTGGGTGTGGCCAGCGCATGACCCATCTGACCTGCGGGTGGTGAATTTGATACCCCTGGTGTAAATACAACCCTGCAACCCTACAGCCAATAACTGTACTTATTGATGAGCCTACAGTGTTTAGTTAATAAGAGCAGGCCGTTGTACCTGGCAGACCTTCCCTAAGCAGGTACAGCCTGATTACTACGTGGCTGGCAGATCCCTTGGGAATACAAAGGTTGCAGGCTAGAATGAGAAATAGAAAAAAGAAACTGATGGCAAACTTTCTATTGTTGCCAAGTAAATGGTAGGGTTGCATGCTAAAGGTAAGCCAGAGTTGAACTTGATTCAAGGATACCTGTACCTTCATAATTCAACCACATGCATACATGAACACATTTTAAAAATGAGGGGGGGAAATAACAAAAAGGAGACGATAGCATAGAAAACGAAGAGGAGTACAGGAAGGGGAAAGAACGCTTGGCTTTCTCAGTAATGCTTTCATTTCCCTTTGCAGATGATCAACAATTCCAGGGAAGTTGTTGAGAATCATAGAGATGACCTTGGAGAGAAAATGCAAAGCACAAATTAAAGGCTAGAAAGAAACAAAATATGAGTAAGTAATTTAACAGAATAACAGTTGGAAGGGACCTTGGATGTCTTCTAGTCCAAACCCCCTCACAAGCAGGAGATCCTGAACCCATGATGGCGAACCTATGCCACGCATGCCGGAAGTGGCACGCAGACCGAGCTCTCCGGGCATGCCAGCCGTCGCCTGTTGCTCTTTCGGGTTCCAACGCGTGCATGCGCACTGGCAAGCTGGTTTTTGCGCATGCAGGAATGCTGGAAACCGGAAGAGCAGCTCCGCCAGCAGGCATGTATGTGCCAGCCAGCTGGTCTTCGCATGCATGGGAGCACCAGAAACTGGATGAGCAGCTGCCCAGAACACATGCGCATGCTACCAACTGGTCTTCACACATGCATGAGGATTAAAACTGGAAGACCTGGTGGCCGGTGTGCATGTGCGCACTGGGAAGCTAAGCGTCTGGTTTCTGGTGATCCAGTGTGCTCCCGTTTCAGGACTCAGTGCTCAAAAGGTTAGCCACCACTGTCCTATACCATTTCAGACAAGTGGTTGTGCAGTTTCTTAAAAACCTCCAGTAATTAAGCACTGACAATGTCTGAAGGCAAGCCGGTCCACTGGTTAATTGCTCTCACTGTTAGGAAGTTTCTCCGTACTTCTAGATTGCTTCTCTTCTTAATTAGTTTCTATCCATTGTTTCATGTCTTACCTTCCGGTGCTTTGGAAAATAGGTTGATCCGCTCTTCTTTGTGACAGCCCCTCAAATATTGGAATGCGGCTATCATGTCAGCCCTAGTCCTTTTCATTGGATTAGATACAGGGGTGGGATTCAAATTTTTTAACAACAGGTTCTGTGGGCATGGCTTAGTTGGTGGGCATGGCTTGGTGGTCATGTGACTGGGTGGACATGGCCAACTCAACATCATTCACATCGAGGCACGCATCTCCTCCCCAGCCTCTTGTGACTGTGGGGATGCTGCAACAGTCGTAAGTGTGAAAAATGGTCATAAGTCACTTTTTTCAGTGTCATTGTAACTTTGAATGGTCACTCCACACAAGCAAGGTACCAGCAAAGGAGGGAAAAAGAACGCCAGAGACATTCCTGAGACAGGAAGTCTAGTCCTGCCAAGAATGTAATAAGGGTTAACAGAGAGGCAGTTTCTGTAAGCAACACCAGAATGTTTCGTTCCTGCCTTCCTTACAGGATTAGGCCAGTAATTTCTTCTAACAACCAATTTTCTGAACTGTTTAGAACAGTGGTCCCCAACCTTTTTTGTACCACAGACCGGTACCGGCATCAGCACGCACAACCAAGGCAAGGCGAGCCGAGTGACCGGCCAGCCAGCCGTCCCCCACTTCTCCCTGCCACCTTCAACTCCTCCTTTGTACCTTCTCGTGGTCAATGGGCTTTTGGGGCTCTTTCTTAATCTCCTCCTGAGTAACGCGAGACTCCACTACCATTGGGACAGCTCTTTGTTCGAAGACGCTCCCCCCTCTTTGACGAAACTAAGGCGTGAGGATTCCTTCAGCACCCAAATGCCATTTTCCAACCGACGACTGACAAGCTCACCCCGAAGCACTTTCTCAAGCGCCGTTGAAACAAGATGGCAGCGCCCAAGCAAAATAGGCGGCCCGGTACAAAATGATCCACAGACTGGTACCGGTCCGGGGCCCGGTGGTTGGGGACCCCTGGCTTAGAATGTTAACAACTGAGGTCACAAGTCAGCTGTCTCTGGAAGATTTATTGCTCTGTGAGATGACGAAATAGCCAACTTTCTGCTGAAAATGCAGTCAACGCTTTTGAAAGGATCTTTGAATTCACATACTTCAGATGTTGCGATGGATGACGGATAGGGATTCATGAGCCCAAAAGTTTGGGCATATTTAACTATATTCATCATATTTTTAGATGTAAAGATAGTGCGGGCCTTGCTCATATTCTCATTTCTAAACTGTAAGTTATTTACATTAAATTTCAATATCAAATTGCCCTGTTACCATACCCTGAAAGCTGCATAAAGTATTGAGTTCTTATAACAAACCATTTTGCCTGTCCATATCCTATTGTGCATATTTTGGCAAATGGCATGCTTTTTTTGCTTGCACATTTCCCAAACAGATACATTTTTTGCAGATTTCTTCCATGTCTCTTTTTGTGCTCATGTTTGGAACTGCATCGGAGTTTGCTTTGCATGTGTGTTTTGCTTCATATGCAGCTGGGGTGAACATCCTTTTGGGCTTCAAAGGTTAGTGTGAGATGCTGAATGATAGGTCAGCATTTTCCCCTACAGCATTATTTAGAAGGGAAAGTTATCCTTATACCTTTTCCTACTTGTCTGTTTTTTGATTTACCAATTTTATGGTTGCTGATTTTTTTTTTGCAAGTTTTGATGAAGTCCTCTCAGAGGAAGTCAGAGGTCTCTTCCGATGCTGTACTAAAAGTTGCTATGACTTCCTCCCTTCCTCCCTCCCTCTTTTTTCCATCTGTGTTAGCAAACTCAATACTTCCTGTTTCCCTGGCTTTTATAAATCAAAGACTGTGCAAAGATCACCATCTAGTGGCAAAACAATAAGATTGCCTTGTTTTGGGCTGTGTACATTAAGTATTAAATCAGCTCAAATAATAATAAATGCCAACTCTTAAAACCAAGAATTGATTTTCTGGGTGCTTCTCAGATTGTAAATTGTATTTTTAGTAAAACCTGGAAGTGATTGCTTTGAAAAATTCTTTCTTTCATAATCAAAACCACCCCAAATGTCCCCACTATACCCTTTGTAGGAATTGCCATGGACATTTATTTATTTTCTTGTTTTCTGAATTATTCTCAAACTAAAATGGGCAATAAAACACAATAATAAATAGCACTTATGAGGAAAAGCACTTCAATACAAAATGTGCCTGTTACCATTTTAAAACTTACTAAACTGAACTCTTGTCAAATATACAGGTAATCCTCATCTTACAACAGTTTATTTAGTGACTGTTCAAAGTTACAATGGCACTAAAAATGTATATATGACTTATGACCATTTTTTACACCTATGACTGTTGCCGCATCCCCTTGGTCATGTGATCAAAATTCAGATGCTTAGCAACTGGTTCATATTTATGATGGTTGCAGTGTCCCAGGATCATATGATCATCTTTTGCGACCTTCTGACAAGCGAAGTCAATGGGGAAGCCAGATTCACTTAACAACCGGGTTACTCACTTAACAACTGCAGTGATTCACTTAATAACAGTAGCAAGAAAGATCATAAAATGGGACAAAATTCACGTAAGAACTATCTCGCTTAACAACACAAATTTTGGGTTCAATTGTGGTCATAACTCAAGGACTACCTGTAGTGCAAAGCAGCTGTGGTTGAAAAGGCAGGAAATAAAGGTCAGGTAACAGCCTAGGTGGGCCAAACAGCAGCAGACACCGAACGGGCTCTGGGTCTGCTGCTCTTCAGACTGTTCTATAGAGCCAGGCAGAACCGGTAGCATCCCACACCTGCCTCTATCTTTTGAAAAATGAAAATAAAATCCCTCCGACATTCCATACTTGTTATTATGACGTCATCATCTTGGTGTACAAAGGTGGAAATATTTTTTTTCCGCCTCTTAAAGGTTTTCTAAGCAATGCACAGGTAGGCTTCAACTTACAACTACAATGGAGCCCAACATTTTTGTTGTTAGGTGAGACATATGTTAAGTGAGTTTGGCCCCATTTTACAACTTCTTTTGCCACGGCTGTTAAGTGAATCACTGCAGTTCTTAAGCTAGGAACACAGTTGTTAAGTGAATCTGGATTCCCCATTGACTTTACTTGTCAGAAGGTCACAAAAGGGGATCATGTGACCCCGGGACACTGCAACTGTCATAGATATGAGTCAGTTGTCAAGTATCTGAATATAAATCATGTGACTGTGGGGGTGCTACAATGGCCTTAAGTGCAAAAAATGGTCATATGTCCCTTTTATCAGTGCCGTTTTAACTTTCAATGGTCACTAAACGAACTGTTGTACATCGAGGACTACCTGTATAGCTTTAAATTGAGAATCGGTTGGTCTAGTGCAGTGCTGGCTAACCTTTTGGGGCTCCTGTGCCAAAAACTGTGTGCGCACTTGTGTGCATGTGCTCATGTGCCAGCACCCAGAAGGCAATGTGCGCAGCCCCCCTCATGCTCCCTGTGCATGTATGCGTGTTTCCCTCTGCATGCTGTGTGTCTCTGCGCATGCGCACACATCTCCCATGCACCCCAGCTGTTGGATGGGCGGCACACATGCATGCACAGTGAGGCTCTTCTGGGTGACCTCTCGTGTGCTGGAAGAAGCGGCTTTGCGTGCCACTTTTGGCACACGTACCATAGGTTCGCCATCACGGGTCTAGCGCTTAGTTACAAAACTGTGGGACCATGAGTTCTAGTCCCACCTTAGCCATGAAATCCAGGTGGGTGACTTTTGGCCAGTTCAGGGGTGGGATTCTCCCGGTTCAGCCAAACTGGTAGCTCTGAAGATCATCTGAGAGTGAACCGGTTCGCTCCAACACTCTGCCGTTGGCCCTACCTGCCTGCCCAAGTTCCCATACTGACCTTTACTTCCTGCTTTTGAAGCGCCGCTGCTTTGCACGTCAGCTGCTGAAGCTACAAGGAGAGTGCAGGATTGCAGGAGGTGAGTAGGAAAGCCTGTGTGTGTGCAAAGTGTGCATTTGGCATATGCGTGTGCACAAAGTGTGTGCGCGCACGCAAAGCATGCCCATCAAACCACACCCATTGAACCAGTGGTAAACCACTTTGAAACCCACCACTGGGCCAGTTGCTCTCTCTCTCAACCCAACCCACCTCACAAGATTATTGTTCTTAGGAAAATAGGAGGGGAGAGTTGTATTAGGTAAGTTCACCATCTTGAGTCATTTACAAAAAGGCAGGATAAAAGCAAACAAATAAATAATATGCTGTAAAATGCAATAAAATCATAGCAGACTGTGATGCTGGCATTAACATTAAGGAGATGAAAGAAACATCGACTATAGCTATCTTGGCTTTTTAAAAAATGGGTCAGTTTTAGTTATTAATTTAGTTTTCCAACTTTATCTCCAATGCAGGCACTGACTGGATTACAAAAATATCAACTCCTGGCCTCTAAAAGTACTCCAAAGATACATACATAGACAAATAATAGAAATCAATTATTAAAAAAACCAAGCATTTCAAATATGCAATTCATGTAAACTAAGGACTAAACACCTGCATGATGGGGCAGTGGTGAGAATGCAGTACTGCAGGCTACTTCTGCTGCCTGCCGGCTGCCTGCAACCTGGCAGATTGAATCCTACCAGGCTCAAGTTTGGCTCAGCCTTTCATCCTTCCGAGGTCGGTAAAATGAAGACCCGATTGTTGGGGGCAATAGGCTGACTCTGTAAACCTCTTAGAGAGGGCTGTAAAGCCCTGAGAAGCGATATATAAGTGCTGTTCCTATTGCTATAAAAAAGACACTTCCTTTTTTAATACTGCAGTTATGATCAACTCACAAACTTCGTGAGTGCAGGAGATGTATTTATGGCCTCAGCTTACATGGCCTGTTTAAGCTTTAACTACACGAAACTCCTTGTTTGCAGAGCTGTGAGCAATCTCTTCCCTGTAGGAACTTGCTGAAAGAAACAGCCAAGTGCCATCGATCAACAGCTAGGAAGACCCAATGTCACGATGGTTTTGGGAAGAGAAGCCACGAAGTCAGCATTCTTCTGGCAAAGTGCTAATGAAGCCAATGTGCAAGGAACCTTCGGAGTAATCGCTGTACAAATCCGCTAAAAGCCTGAGTGCGGTGGTATGGCTTCCTGCTGACGCTCCAGCTTCTTCTGAATCAAAAGTGCTTGTATTCACCAGGAGACTGTCTCCCTCATTCTCAAAAGGTGAACCAGGCAAGGATGACATTTTTCTTTTTTTTTGTCTGCTTTGTCCTTTAGGATGAAAAGGGCAATTGCTTTTGGAAGTGGTTCAAAAATACTTTATTTCGAGCTGAATTTCTCTGGTGAGGCATTTTTGGATTTGCTATGTAGGTAGTCCTCATTTAGGGGTCCTTGGTGCTCTCTCAGCTGGGTTGTTTTCCTGAAGATGTTTCATTATCCAAACTAGGTAACACCATGAATACTAGTAGTAGCACTCATGATGTTACCTAGTTTGGGTAATGAAACATCTGCAGGAAAGCAACCCAGCTCAGAGAGCATCAAGAATTCCTCATTTCAAACCTGAGCTACGAATATTCTCCTTGATTAGTCTTCATTTAGTGATTGCATTTGGTACAGTCAGCTGGATCATTAAGCAAGATATGCAACCATTCTGGTGATCTTATTTCACCTTTCCTTTGAAAAGAAAGACTGCGAAGGCATAAATTGCAAGGATTGGTCATAACATTATTTTCCCTCATCCTTGTAACTCAGTGGTTGCTAAAATAGGTGGTCACTAAACAATGGCTACCAGCATGTGAAGGTGGCAACCGGTGCATATCAATGTACATGCCAAGTGATGTTCCTAAACCTACACCAAGAATAAACCTAGTGCAATAAACTGTGAGTAATGACTACAAAAGGATAACACAAAAGGTTTGTAACCAACTGACACACTGTATGTATATAAAATGGAAGATGGTTTTCTGTTTTCCTGTTTTGTTTGTATGTTGGTCTTTAAAAATAAAAACTTTTTTTAAAAAAAGAATAAACCTAGTGCAGAGGTGGGATTCAATTTTTTTAACAACCAGTTCTGTGGGCGTGGCTAGGTAGGCTTGGCTAGTGGGCATGGCCATGTGACTGAATGGGCGTGGCTTCTTCTTCTTCTTTTTTTTTGCAGCACCCCCCCTTTTTTTCAGCCTCTTGGGCCTCAGGGGAGCCTCCTGGGAGGGTTTTGCTCTCATGAAGCTTCCCTGGGGCCCAGGAAGGCAAAGAATGGAGCAGGGGGCTGCAGCTCCCTCCCCACAAGCTCCCCTTTGCCTCCTGGGCCACAGGGAAGCCTCCTGGGTGAAGCAGTAAGACAGGTAGGGGGATCCGAGCTCAGCTGATCATCAGAACAGCTGATGGTCAGGAGGAAAAAAAAGAAATACCTTAAGGAGTGACTGGGAGGGGGAGAATGCAGGGGGAGAGGAGGGGAAGGGGGGGTGGGCGGAGAGGGGCGGGGCCAACCAGGGGCACGATTTGCCAGTTTTCTGAACTGCACAGAATCATAACAACCAGTTCTATAGAACTGGTCCGAACCAATAGAATCCCACCCGTGACCTAGTGCCCTCCAGACGTTTTGTAATACATTTCCCAAAATTTGTTAGATCGGAGGATATTTAGCTGGTGCTGGGGTAGGACTGGGGAGACCTCTTTTGTTTTATCTATCTCAGTGTTTCTCAACCTTGGTTGTTTTAAGCTATGTGGACTTCAGTTCCCAGAATTCCTCAGCCAGCCAGGTTGGGAAAGACTGATCTATCTTTTGAAGGATTGTTATGAGCCACATAGACTCATTGTATGAGATGGATGGCCATATGAGTCCTGTAAACAAGCAAACAAATGTCCTTAACTACATGACTCCTTTAAACCTACGATCTTAAAGGTAGTTCTAGCCTCCCTAGCACAGTTTGTAGGTTTCTACTTAATAGTGACACCAACCTCTTTCAAGGGTGGGTTTTCTCCTGGGTATCATTTGCCAAATGGAATGGCTTTCTCTTTACGGTAAGTGAGACCCAACGTTAACGCGTTTGTACAATTTCTTACAGCCTTGCCTTTTAAATTTGGCTTTCCTTAACCATTGGCTTTCTTTAAGCTTTGCCTTAAACAGGTGGTTTCTACTCTGCTTTTATTCTAAAACATTTTAGGGGGACAGAATTCTTTGAAACAAGAAGTCATATCAAAATAATTTTTTAAAACACAAATGATAAAGCAAATCTCAGATTGCTGGCAGATATCAGAACTTTCCGTCTGGCGCTCTTAAGGAGGAGATCATTGCATCTGGTCTTCTTAGGGACTTCTGGGGCTCTGGAAAAAGGCCACACTGACATGGTAGAATGCTCTTCCCAAAATGGTATCTTCCAGATGTGTTGGGACTAAAAATCATACCTCAATTTCCAGCCAGGGCAGCTAATACAATTCAACCGGTTGCAATTGCAGTAGAGTACTGCACTGAGGAAAACTACCCCCCCCCCCAAATTAATTTACAAAATAAAAGTGAGGCCATTTTCAGGGTTCAAACACCAAATAGAAGAGTGAGGATGGATGGATGGAGGGAGAGAGAGAGGCGGGGGGGCGAGGAGTGATTTGCAATAGTGATAAATATCTGTAGCTGAAGTATAGGATGAGGGTGAAAGTTTGTTCTCTGAGCTTGTGGGTTGGTTTCTGAACGTTTCATTACCAGGCTAAATAACATCTTCAGCAGAGTTTAGGGGATGTCATTGTCAGTGGCTTGATGAACGGATGAGTGATGCTTTCCCCCAACTCATCCACCTCTGCTTTTCTTGCCTTTTAGAAGAGGCAATACTTCCCGCTTATGAGGGCTATCTGTAAGTAGGCTATGTTAGAAAAACCTAAGAATCCTGCTTGATGAGACCAAAAGTTTTCTAAGACATAAACCAATTTTTCCATGGTGACCAAATAGAAAGGGATATGAATACAGAGCATACTCCTACTCAACTGTTCTTCTACGGTTAGTGTGTGTGACTGCTCATTCTGAAGCTAATACCTTGTTTCTCCAACAATATGGCCTCCCCCAATAGGAAGTCCCAGCATGTTTTATAGGCATGAAATGAAATTAAGCCCCTCCCCCCAAATTAAGGCCTATATTAAAACATGCAAAATGGGGGGGAAGGGTGGGGGGGGGCTTGCCGTTAGGAAGTACTTTTATTGCTGTTAAGAAGTACTTTTGTTGCTGTTAGGAAGTACTTTTGTTGCTGTTAGGAAGTACTTTTGTTGCTGTTAGGAAGTACTTTTGTTGCACACCTGGATATGGTGCTTCCTGCGTTGACCCCGATACGAAGTGCCCCACCAACACCGAGGTCAACATCCAAGCTGTCGTCGCACATCTGAAGATGCAAGGGGGGGGGGGGAATTAAGTCACCCACAAAAAGATGGCCTAGCCATTTTTGGGGGGCTCAAAAAAAAATAAGACTCAGCCTTATTATATGAGAAACATGGTATACTGTATATGCACAATGGCAAAAGCAGGCATTAGAATTTGTGGAAATGTATCCTGTGGGCTCAGATTTGGAGGCAAAACATCTTTGAGAGTTAGCAGCTGTAAAACTATTGCTCATGGGACTATCCTAGGTGGTTCTATGTGATTCTCTCAGTGTTGTTGAGCTTGTAATTTTTTATTACTGATCGTGCAGGCTACAGTTATAGTTTATCCAAGAGGTCCCCAAACTTGCCAACTTTAAGACTTGTTGACTTCAACTCCCAGAATTCTCCAGCCAGCATAGTTCTGGGAGTTGAAGTCCACAAGTCTTAAAGTTGGCAAGTTTGGGGACCTCTGGTTTAACCACTTTAGAGGATCACAGGTTCCTCACAATTTGCCTTTCAACAACTTCCCCATATTGTCAGTATTATTATGATTGTGTTAATTTTCTATCATCTCTGGATAGGCTTCTGGATGAAGAATAGTGTTTTCTTGGAAGTAAAATAATTTTTAACACACCATTGGTCATCTGGAAGCATTGTAATTTTGGGCAATTCGTTATATTTTCTGCTTATGCCTAGAGGCTAGGCTTACTCTCTCATATCAATTTGCCTGGTAATATAATTTCAGCTGGTTTGGATAGATAGGTCTTTGGTCTAATTCAGGGCTGTCAAGCTCACGGGCCATGGGCCAGAAGTGTCATGTGCTGGCCATGCTCATGCCAAGTTTAACGAAGGGGAAAAAAATCACGATATGTCACATGTCACTGCTGTGACGACACGAGTTGGACACCCCTGGTTTAATTCAACAAAGTACAATGATTAAAGATGCAGCAGCCCTGACTTGTTTTGCATTTGACCCAAAAGGTTTGAGATGTTGTTTTACATCAACCGGTGTATTCAAAATAGAGCATCTAGTATCAGGCACATTATTCACCAATAGCACAATTTTAAAACATCTTAAGTATCTGAGAAGCACTGAAGTGTACCGGCCTTGGCTGCCTTGTTCTTAGAAACTATAGAATTGTGATGTGTTGTGATGGGAAGCTCACTGACATTAGTAGACTTTAGTCTTAGACCCGTGCATGCATGTCTTTAAAGAAGGCATTATGAAGCATTCCCATTCGAAGCAAACATGTTGACCTTGAAACCTGGCTTGCTAAGTATTCTGGAAGGAGTCCATCCTTGAGAACTTTCTTGACAGACTGGTTCTATGACAAAACATTTTGCATATCCCGGCTATGCAGAGAATTAGATCATGTTAGGATGGTGGGTCAGTGGGTCAGGTCCTTCTTCTGTGGAATTCTGGTTAAGCAATTCTGGGATAAATGACAGGAGAGATTTCTTTTTGTTGGAGAGCTGTAAATGATTGGAATAGATGTTATAATCTGGAACGCGTATGAGGAAATTGTTTTACATGTACTATTGTGGCCTTTTGTACTTAAAAACTCAGTTGGTCTTCATATCACTTTCATGAAACTAGGGTTTCCTATGTTTTGTTTTTGCCCACATATGGTGACCCTGCCCATTTAGGCTTAGTATTAACTGTACATTTGACCATCAGTGGTACCTCCAGCCACTGTTCTAACAAATTCACTCTTAGCAATTTAGGCAAATAACAGAGTGGTGCGATGGCCTAGAGGTACAGCTCTCACCTCACAATCAGGAGGCTGTGAGTTCGATCCTAGGTAGAGGCAGTTATTTCTCTCTCTCTGGGTACAATGAATATATATCTGCTGAACAAAATTCTGCATTGGTGACAGGAAGGGCATCTGGCCATTAAACACTCTGCTAGCTCTATTCAGTTGCCCAGAATCCACCCCGCAAGGGATTATGGGGTAGCTAAAAGATGACGAATTTAGGCAAATAATTTTTCAATTTGTGTAGAATGTTTCACACTGGAACCCAGAAGAGTTTTTGATGAAGCTGTTTTACTTTAAAGATATTTCGCTGTGATTTGTCTGTCTCACTTTATTCTTCATGATTCAGCTTTACCGGGTGCATTGCTTTCCTCCCTGTCAGTGTATTATTAGTTAAAGTGTTGATAAACAGTTGTGGCAGGTGCCTTAAAGATGCCTGTATGCTTGCACAACTGATACACATACATTTGTGGGTTCCCTCCTTCTGGAACATCATCCCTCTGGAAATTAGACTGGCCCCCACTCTAAAATTCTTTTGGAAGTCCTTGAAAACATGGTTCTACCAGTGGGTCTGGGGAGCCCAGAGTGGGATGGAGCCCATTAAATGGCTGGTATGAATGTGTGTTGTCGCCAGGGTGGCTTTTTAAAATTAATTTATTATTTTCATCTTTTATTATTTTTCATTTCTTTTATACTGTGTTTATAAGTCTTGTAAGCTAGTGGGCCTCACCATTTTGAGGGCACCAGGGACCGGTTCCATGGATATAGTTTTTTCCACAACCAGAGGGGGTGTGGTTTTGCATGCTGCCTGCACCCCCAAGGATGGGGCTTCACTTGTTTGCCCAGCCCGGTTGCTGGAATGCGTGGAATGGTGCTGGTCCATGGGGACCCCTGCTGTAAGCTGTCTTGAGTCACCACGGGTGAGTAGGCAGCAATATATATTTTCTAAATAAATAAATTTCTAAATAATTTTAAAGAATTTTAAGACAATGGGCTGGGGTGGGGTGGGGTGGATTTTATCTGTCTGCACTACAGTCTCGAATAAGAGCTTTGCCTTGTATTGTAAAACACCCATTTTTCAGTCAATGGAGTTTGCTTTCTCAGTTTCTTCTACCTCTGTTTCCTGAGTCACGCTGCTGTCTATTGGTGTCCACTGGATGTGCATGTTGAAAATGCTATCCTAGATATGCTGGTCCTATGATTGGCTCTTATTCCATTCAAGGGCGTTTGCATCATAAAACTAGCCCATTGATGCTGCAAAGGGATGTCAAAAAAGTATTGATCCTTTCCCAGAAAGAGAAGATAATATAGCAAATCAAAACAAATCTTTATCATGGTCCTAGACTAGCATAAGGAGATGGCGGGATACAGTCAATTAAAAATGATAGAAGGTACATCAGCGCCTAAAAAAAATTGTGAAAACTTAGAAGATGTAGTTGATATATGTATGTATTAAAGCAAAGTATATAACTATAAAACAAATAAAATAAGCTAAAAAAGGGGAGGCAGAAGCATTTGTTGGGTTAAATCGTAAAAGATTAGTATATGAAAATAATATTAAACTATAGAGCATTCTAATATGGTGATTTGGGTGGTCATTAACTCTAACTTATTGCACAAGTCATCTTCTGACAAATTTTCAGCATTGCTTAGGGAGAACTTGACAATATTGTATGTTGTAGCAAGGTTGGGTTTTGAAAACAGCAGGGAGATGTGAAATTGTCCTGTGCATGCAGTGTTGGTGAAATAGAAATAGCAACAGCACTTATATACCACTTCACAATGCTTTTACAGCCCTCTCTAACCAGTTTACAGGGTCTGCATATTGCCCCCAACTATCTTACCTACCTTGGAAGGATGGAACGCTGAGTCAACCTTGAACCGGTGAGATTTGAACTGCCAAATTGCAAGCAGCTGGCAGTCAGCAGAAGTAGCCTGCAGTACTGCATTATAACTACTGCATCACCACAGTTCTTATGAGGCTAGTAGGAATACTTCTGTAATGCAGGCCCTGGAAAAGCACACACAATTTGTTGTTTCTGTGTGCCCAGAGTCACAGGATACAATCACGTCAGGTGAGAAATCTTCCTGAATCAGTTTTCAAGGACAGCCGAGGAGAGGGCATGTCATGGTGCCTGTAATGACATGTGTGCATGACCTTGGGAGAAGAAGGCAAGAGATGCTGCCCAGAAAACATCCAGACAAGAGAGGCAGAAGTCCACAGTCCCTTAATAGCCAGAGAAAGAATCTTAGGAAGGACTTGCCCTAATGAAATCAAACAGTGAAGATAGCAAGATTATCTTAATGTAGCCTTACAATAAGGCAGAATTAGTTCAGTTAGTTGTGTTTCCTGTCTGGTTTACCTGGGAAGGCTGACAGTGACAGAATAGAGAGATAACGTAGTTGATGGCAGTTGAAAGAAAAGTTTGTTAAATTTGATTACTCCACATTTTTCCCTTGAACAGGAAATGCCTATTCTTCTACTGAATCTCTTTCTCTCTTGGTCCCCCGCCCTCCTCTCTCCCTTCACAAGACTGTTAAAGGCTGTTTTGAAAGTGACACTATCTGAGTAACTTCATTGCTTAAAGGTTATATTCACACATACTGGCTCTGCTTGAAATCAATTTTTGATTTCCATTTTACTCCTCGATGCATAACATTTGACACACCAGCTGCATATCAATGCAGATAGCAAAATAAGCTACAAGATTTCTCAACAAAAGATTTAAAGTAGATGGCAATACATATTTGATTGATTGATTCTATGCTGCTTCATGTGCGAAAGCATTTCAAGATGGTTTGAAAAAAAACCCCCAATATAATGCATAATAAAAAATAGTTAAAACAAAATCAATACAATAGTCAATAAAATGTTAATTAAAAATTGGGGAAGAGATTGAAAAAAAACCCTTCTAATGTTTGCATTGAGTATATATGAGCTGGAAGGGACTTTATAGATGCCAGACTGAGCCTTGAGTAAATATCCACCAAACTATAATGTTGAAAATTTCTAACAGGGGAGATGTTCATTGTAAGTTACACATGTTAAATTATAAGATATATAATTGTACATTATATAACTAATATAATGTACATTATATAATTATATACAGTATATAATAATATATGTGTATATGTGTATATATTTAGGAGGAGGGTGTGTATTCGTATTCATATTTGTATTCATATAGAAGCTAAATGGGTGACCTTGGGCCAGTCACTTTCACCTCATCTCACAGAGTTGTTGTTATTGTGCAGAAAATACCGATAGCAGGAGGAAGATGTGTTGGATATGCTTGCTGCCTCGAGTTATTTGTGAAAATAATAATAATAAATGAATGAATAAATAATAATAAATACATGAAAAAATATAATAAAATAATTCTCTAGTGAGACCATAATAGTTGTACCACCTCAATGTTCTCATTCTCTGAATATTCAACTTGCATGTTCTTTAAGTTAATTTCAATTCATTAGGTCTTGTTGTGTTCTCAGTTTAGGAAAGAATAGGCTTGCCCCAAACATACAAAAGACTTGCAGATGCCTTTATCATATCTTCTGTTTTATTGATTTGTTTCTTTATTATTATTTAAAAAATATCTATTGAACTACTTCTTTTAACCTCATATTCTTCATTTCCCAGAATTCTTCAGCTAACCCAGGGAACTCTGGGACTGCTGTCCCAATCTAAGAAAAGGATGGCATGCTACAGTAAACAGAGAAGCTATTTTCGTCAATCCAAAGAAGCAGAATTTTTGGGGGAGGGAGTGGGTGCCTTCAATTCAGACTTGATCCTTGGTAACTGCCTGGACAAATCTCTGCAGTTCGACGGGCAACATTTTCAAAACTGATCTATTGTTATTTTCTTCCTGGAGGTGAGAAAGCAACTGGCCCCAAATTACTCAGCTGGCTTTTGAATAAGGCAGTACCAGAAGTCACTCTTTCTCAATTTCTAACAAGCTGTCTTTAACCATGATCTTAAATTGGCTCTCAAAACAACATATAGTAATCCATAAACAAGTTGCCAAGAATGTTTAGGAATAGGTCTAATGTTTACTCACCAGAACGGTCAACAACACGCTGCCTTAGGTCAAATTTATATGGGATCTGCAAGTACACAAGGTTGAACCCAGTAGGTACGTTGATGGGACACCACTCAGAAATACCAGAATTGTAAGCCAAAAGATGGCAATATGTAGTAAATCATTTCCATAGTGTTGCCATGGAGCTGAATTCGGTTCCAGAGCATCTTTATCTCTGTAACTCTTAAGAAAGAATTAAATTGTCTCCAGGGATGGTCTTGGAAATGAAGTTGACACTCTTAAGTACACTGTCTGATGTAACTGAAAGAAGCAGCCTTTTTTCTATCAGTGCTAACTAAGAAGTTGGGGGGTTCTCCAGCATTTCAAGGAGGAGTTTCTTTCCAGCCTTCCTCGGAGATTCCAGAGGTTGAATCTGGGAATGTCTTAATGCACAAAAGCCACAGTATATTTGAGATGAGATTCAAGGAGAGATTCAACCTGGAAATAAGGAGACATTTTCTGACAGTGAGAGCAATCAACCAATGGTGTAGGATTTCCTACTTAGGCAGGGGATTGGATTAGGTGGCCTACAAGGACCCTTCCAGCTCTGTTAATCTGTTAATCTGAGGTCAGTCTGTATCACTGGAATGGAATCAATGGGAGACAAACTGTGTATGTGTGCACACAACATTTGTTTTGTGGAAAAGGGGTATACGTTTCATTGAGCCTACTGGAATGTTTCTGCGAAGGAATAAGGAACTGAGAACCAAGAACCAAATGTCTATCTTCAGTAAGCTTCCATTTGGGTAATTGTAGATGTGATGTTTTTTCTAAAAAATATCCTTTTGGATCTGAGGAAGCAGTTGAAAGAAACAACATTCATGTTGACAAATGACATCATTGACAACTCTGAAATTTACTGGCTACAAATATGAAGGGATCCAAAAGCACAAAGGAACCAGTTTGGTGTAGTGGTTGAGGCTAGAAACAGGAGAAGGTGAATTCTAGTCCCCTCACAGGCATGAAAGCTAGTTGAGTGATTGCAGGCCAGTTATTCCCTCTCATTCTGACCTAACTCACAGGGATAAATAGGAAGAGAAAGGAATTTACCACCTTGAGTTATTTATAAAAAATAATAAAGGTGGAATAAAGAAAATCTACTATCCACACCCCACCCCACCCAAATCCCGGGAAAATCAGAGAGTCTGAATAATCAAGAAAAAGCCAGCACTAAGAAAAAGAGTCAAATTAAAGGCAGCCTGGCAATTCTGCCCACTTGATGGAAATATACAGCAAGAAATTACAGATCTCGGGCAATATATCTTTCTCTTAGTCTTAGCTAGCTAATAATTATGTTACTATTGACAAATCGGGATTAGCTTCCCTCCATAGATCTAATTAATGAAGAAACTGACTCTAACATTTGCAGTTAAATGGTATTGTAAAACAGGACCTTCCACTGGTTTATTTAACTGAATTAGTCTTTGTGTGCAGATTAATTGCTGTAATTCTTTATTGGCCTATAGTAAGATTATTAGGGATTAGTAAGAACGCCTGTGAACTTCTTTAGAGTTCATTCCTGTTTTAGCCTTGTCTCTAAAAAACATCCTTTTGCACATACGCCTACGACTTTTTTTTGTGCTGACACGTATCCTGTTGATGGGAGTCTTGATTTAGCTCTGGCTGTACTTTTTGAGGTGAAACTTGTGTGGTTTCTGACTCAGCTGCTCCTTTTCTCTTGGGTTTCACTAATCCTTGTTCAGATACTTTCAAGCACTTTTTCTGCAGGCAGGAAGGGAAAATTCTCACATCCTGGACATAAACTATTTCAACTCCTTCCCTCAAAACGACGCTATAGAGCACTGCACACCAGAACAACTAGACACAAGAACAGTTTTTTCCCAAAAGCCATCACTCTGCTAAACAAATAATTCCCTCAACACTCTCCAACTATTTACAAAGTCTACACTACTATTACTGTTAATCTTCTCACCACTCCTTATCACCCATCCCCTCTTACTTGTGACTATGTGACTGTAACTTTGCCATTTGTATCCTTACAATTTATATTGACTGTTTCCTAGTATGATTTGATTGCTTATTGTACCCTATGACTATCATTAAGTGTTGCACCTTATGATTCTTGACAAATGTATCTTTTCTTTTATGTACACTGAGAGCATTTACATCAAGACAAATTCCTTGTGTGTCCAATCACACTTGGCCAATAAAGAATTCTATTCTGTTCTGTTCGGTTCGGTTCTACTCTACTCTACTTTGCAGTTTTGCTCCAGGTATCTCAGTGCTTGTGGCAACCCTTCGAAAGTTAATTCTGTGCACAATGATGTGCTTATATTAAGTGCAACCTATAGCCAAAGACTGCGCTTCAGAGAGGCTGCCATAGGCAGGAACTCATGAATTGATTTCAGTTCCCAGAGTGTATAGGCACCACTGTAGGTTAAAAGCAGGCTTCTTGTATTATAAGACATTATTAACTGTGATAGAAATTTCCCCAGGATTGTGCATACATGACTGGGGGAAAAAATGATAAGATTGCACACTTTTGTCCTTGCTCAATTGAAAGAAACCACAAGGCTGCTTGCCAGAGTAGAATGGAGAAGAAAAATTGAACAGAAGAAGGAGATAAGAGGCCCCTTTTCACTTAGTCTGGGGGAAAAGACTTGGCACATTCCTAGCTTTCATATATTTGAAGTTTCAGGAATATAGGATAGGAAATTATAGGATTAGGAAATTTGGCTCTGTCATTATAATACCTGCTGAAACTCAGTGAGGCAGCTAGATCAGTTTTAGGCCATAGAGTTACAAGCCTGCATGGCCATCTTCAACAAGTACAGCACTTAGCTGACCTTGTCTAATCCTGGTTAATAGTTGGATAGGAGACAAGTAGGAAGTTGAAAGAAACATTTTCAAAGAAGGCAATAGTGGACGACTTCAGTATTGTTGCATTGAAAATCCACAGATGTTTTCTGAACAGGGGCATCCTTGGGAAGGGAGGGTGGGAGCAAAGTGAAAAAAAAAAAGTAAAAATGATGGATGTGATCATGTCACCAAAGTCACTCCCCGTTTAGCTGAAAGGGGTGGGGCATTAATCACATGATCATGGTCCCTATTTGACTCGTTTGAGTCTTTCTCAGGATACCTCTGGCTGTGAAGTCACCAAATGCTTGGTTTAAAGGGGTTTCTCTCTTCCGTTGAACTGGTAGCTTGTTATTTAATAATCCCTTCCAATGGAAGAGAGAAATCAGAGAGGAAAATATTCTACTTTAAGTTATCAGCAATAGTCAGCAGAGTGCAAAAAGGTGCAGGGCAAGATGCCAATTTTAGTGTGAAAAAAGTTGGGACGGAGGCAGGGTTGTGAAAGTAAATATGTATCGGAACGTACACTGACATTTCAAGAAATATAATAAAAAAAGACCTGGTTTTTATAGATATCCAGGATGATTTATTTCACTTGTGAAACATATAGTTCGCACAAAACCACCATCATTATCTATTTTCCAAGTACAGCTCCTGAGATGTTAAAAAACAAAACAAAACAGAGCAACATTGGACAGAGGATTTCTTTAAAAAGAATAAAAAATAAAAATCCAATAAAAAATATTGGATGGCCATTTTATATATATATATATATATCCATTTTACGACCTTTTTGCCACAGTTGTTAAGTGAATCATTATACTCGTTAAGTTAGCAATGTGATTGTTAAGTAAATTTGGCTTCCCCACTGACTTTGATGATCAGAAGGTTACAAAAACGGATCACATGGCCCATCATAAATATGAATCAAATTGCCAAGCATCTGAATTTTGATCATGTGACCACAGGGATGCTGCAATGGTTGTAAGTATGAAAAACGGTGATAAGTCACTTTTTTTCAGTGCTGCTGTAACTTTGAACCAGAGGTGGTATTCAGCAGGTTCTGACCAGTTCTGGAGAATCGGTAGTAGAAATTTTGAGTAATTTGGAGAACTGGCAAATACCACCTCTGACTGGAGATTTCACAGTATCCTTCCCCTTCCATGCCCACCAAGCCACGCCCACAGAACCGGTAGTAAAAAAATTTGAATCCCACCAGTGCTTTGAAAATGAACTCTTGTAAGTCGAGGCTGACCTGTAATGGTAAAATAAATATGTACAGCACATTTTGGAGGGAAGACAAGCTTGAGATTGGTTGGTCTGTCAGACAGAACAGCATATGAACTTTTCCTTTTTTGGCCAAATCTTGTGCCCAGAGAGCCCTTTTCTGACCCTTTTGGTCCTGTTTAAATAGTGGCATTACAGTCCTGAGTCTTTCATCAGTTCCACTTCTTGCAACTTGGCAAAGATTGCCTGGTAAATGATGTGTGAAACATTGTCAAAAATGGAATGGAAGTGACAGGGACTAAATATTAATCTCAAACAATGCGTGCAATAGCAAAGGATTTGAACTTCAGGCCAAGCCAGTAGGTGAGGCAGATGATTCTGTTCAGGGTTTTATTTTTCCTCATTTCTCCTTTCTTCCACAGTTGCACTGACATATTTAATTGCACTCTTTTGCTGTTAACTTGTCTGATGTATCTTATATGCTTTAATGATTTTAAACCCCGAATTGTTAATTCTTGGAGAATAATATGCCAATATTTTATTCTGAGTACATTAGCCACTGTTGCTCAGTCACTTGTGAAAAATCTTGCATTTTAACAGGATCAAGTCTCCTGGGGCATTAAGCACATTAATTTAAGTTCTATAACGCTATGATGTTCAAAATGTTCTCGTGATCTGATGCTCTTAAAAGTGGTCTGTTTTCTCTTCCCTTCCTATCCATGATAAGATCCGCCATCTTGCCATTTGGGGTGGATTCTTAAACCAGGCAAATCCCAACCTTTGCTTGGGGTTGGATGGGTTGAGTGAGTGAAAATCCCCAAATGAAAAACAACCCAAAGCTGTTCCTAGTTTTTAGAGTGGGGGGGGGGGAAGAGAGGACAAAAGGGGAGAGAAGCAGGTATAATGGGGAAGGGCAATCTGGACCAGAGTTCTTGTGTCACCACCATCTTCCTTCCAAGAATGCCTTTAAGGCAGGGCTGTCAAACTGGCAGCCAGTGGGCCGGATACGTCATGCTCAGGCCACGCCCACCCCAGCTCTGCAAAGGCAAAAACGTCACGCTATGTCACAATGTCACGTGACACGATTGAGTTTGACACCCATGCTTTAAGGGGGTTGAATTGTTAAGCTGATAAATATGGGGGAGGAGGGAATATAAAAATTTTCTGCGGTAGTTGGTTTGCATCCTGGAAATTTGGGAATTTATTTCTTTATTATACTTGCCTACTGATGAAACTTACAACTTAGTCCTTAATTTGCTCTCTTAGTCAGTTACTTCATTATTATCAGTTTAGTTGGTCACTGCTATTTTAGATAGCAATGGCATTTAGACTTATGTACTGCTCTGCAGTGCTTTACAGCCCTCTCTGAGTGAATTACAATGCCAGCCTATTGCCCCCAACAATCTGGGCCCCCATGCAGTCTTTAACCAAAGACTTGGGTGGACTAGTTTTTTTTTTTCTTTACTCCTCCAACCAATACAGAATTTAGCCCGTCTATCGGTTGGCTTTTCCCGATAAGGTGTTTTTCACGCAAACTGAAAAGGTGGGACATCAATCCCACGATCACGGTCACTATCTTGACTTGTTTGATCTTTCCCCAGGATATTGATCCAGACTGATCCAGTTCCCTAGGAACCTGCCTGATGTTCAGATCTATCTCTGGCTCATTATGGTCTGTATAAGTTGGCAGCATTTTCTCAAGGAATGTATGAGGAACCTCATGTTGGGTTGTTTCAACAGCAGCCTCAGAAGCTGTAGGTGGAAGGAGAAGAAGGGATGTATTGTTTAATTAGTTCTCCTCTAACTGTAATTATTTTCCCTTCCCTTCCCTTCCCTTCCCTTCCCTTCCCTTCCCTTCCCTTCCCTTCCTTTCCTTTCCCTTCCCTTCCCTTCCCCTCCCCTCCCCTCCCTCCTCTCCCCTTCCCTCTCCTTCCCCTTCCCTCTCCTTCCCCTCCTTCTCCTTCCCCTCCCCCCTTCCCTCTATCTTTTCCAAACTTATTATCAAGAATTCCTTTTAACTGGAATGCCCAAGTAATTGACTGAAACATAAATTTTGAGCTATGACTCCCTTGTGAGCAGAGTAGCTATTTTAATTGTGACTATTTTACACAACTGGGAAAGGGGGAACTACAAATTGTATTGCCATGTTCACATTCTTTGAGATATAGAGGGTGCTTCCAACTGGAAAAGCTGCCTTGTTCCCAGTTTCATGGAGAGAGTCTGCTCTGCATATATTTGTTAGTAATCCTGTGTGTATTCCCAGTGTGGTGCTTGTTGAGCTATGTTGCTCCAAAACTTGTAAGATCAGCTGGCTGGGGATCATGGAAGCTGAAGGAGAAAGGGCAGCCTGTGGGAAATCTGCTGAATCTCCTATCTAGCAATATTGTGAGGATCAGAGTTTAGATACAGGATAAACTGAAACAGTTATCTTGGTTTCTAAACAATTTCTGTCCATGAAGGGATCTTCCTTCCTTCCTTCCTTCCTTCCTTCCTTCCTTCCTTCCTTCCTTCCTTCCTTCCTTCCTTCCTTCCTTCCCCCCCTCCCTCCCTCCTCTCCTCCTTCCTTCCTCTCCTCCTCCCTCCCCTTCCTTCCTTCCCTTCCTTCCTCCCTCCCCCCCTCCTCCCTCCCTTTCCTTCCTTCCCTCCCTCCCTCCCTCCCCTTCCTTCCTCCCCCTCCTTCCTTCCTTCCTTCCTTCCTTCCCTCCCCTCCCTCCCCCCCCTCCTTCCTTCCTTCCTTCCTTCCTCCTCCCTCCCTCCCTCCTTCCTCCCCTCCCTCCCTCCCTCCCTTTCTTCCTTCCTTCCCTCCCTCCCTCCTCCTCCCCTCCCTCCTCCCTCCCTCCCCTTCTTCCTTCCTCCCTCCCTCCTCCTTCCTTCCTTCCTTCCTCCCTCCCTCCCTCCCTCCCTCCCCTTCCTTCCTTCCTTCCTTCCTTTCCTTCCCCTCCCCTCCCTCCCTCCCTCCCTCCTCCTTCCTCCTCCCTCCCTCCCTCCCCTCCTTCCTTCCCCCCTCCCTCCCTCCCTCCCTCCTTCCTTCCTTCCTTCCTTCCTTCCTTCCTTCCTTCCTTCCTTCCTTCCTTCCTTCCTTCCTTCGATAACCAAAACATTTAATTTTCAGTGACCTTGCAAATGGCAACTTGTAATTTCTGTGGTGCCCTGAAGGAAAACTTTGCTGTTATCTTATGGAGCCAGACCTGGTTCTTTGCTGTTGGCTGCAAATGTGCTAGTTCCTATTCTACTTCAGGGTCAAGTCAATCACCATAAATGTTGAATATCTATAGGTAAGTATATACAGGGCTGGAGCAAAAAAAAACACCCAGTGTTACCATTTCCTACACTGAGGTTCCTCATCTTAGGTCCTGAAATGCAGCTGGTATATGTCTTTCATTATCTCAGGCTAGCAGTGGTAGAGATGACTGAATTTACATTTTGCTAGAATGTAAAAACTTTGGCCTGTCTCAATGTTTTAATCTAAATATATTTTTTAAAAAGGGCAAAGTATGTCAGTTTCCATGATTATTTTGGTTGGTAAAGCCCTTTTTCAGGAAGAGAGTGGTCAAAAAAAAAAAAAAAAAGACAAGATGGCTGCTGCAGCAGTATGACCCACCTATTTTTTAAAATGTGTGTGGTACATGCATCATGGCAGGACAAATGAGGCCAGCTTTCCTTTGGAATAGAAAACACAGGCAATTTGAGCATCTTTCTGATGTTGAAGAGTCATTTCCATTTAATCTGGGATAATCTGAGCTCTACATGGAAATGTATAGATTCTGAAATTCCTTATTGTTTGTTAACTTTTCAACTCACCACTGAGACTCCCCCCCACCCTCCAAAAATTTGGCTAGTTGATGTCTATTATGCTAAAGTTAATTAAAGAAAAATCTCTCAGAATTTCTAAACATCCAAATACAAACATCTGTTGTGAAAGTGCTATAAAAGTGCCCCACTTTTATTTCTCACCATCTTCTCTAACATGACACTCCCAAATGTGTTCGACTTAAGCTTACATCAGAGGAAGCAGCATTGTGTTATCACAATGCCAACTCCACTCCTTTTTTTTTTTAATGCATGGGATGACATGCACAAAAGGGATGGAACTTGTGTGGGCTGAATCAGTGTGACACTGGATTTGTCACTTGCCATCCTTCTCCTGCTGATGTTGGCTGGCTTCTGCAGTCAGGAGTCAGCAAGTACATGCTAATTAGGAATTATAGGGACTGAAGTCCAACATATCAAGGGACAGGAGGTTGGCGGTTTGTAACAACATTTGCTGGCTATTCTTAGAAAGAGACACAAAAACAATATCAAGTTTATTCTCCTCCCTTCTCCCTCCCCCTCTCTCTCCCTATTTATTTATCTATCTATCTTTGTGGTTTCAAGCCAGCTTTTTGACTCTTGCTGATTATCTGGATTAGTCCCTACAATTTTCTTGGCAACTTTTCAAAACTCTTTTGGCATTGCCTCTTTCCTAGGGCTGAGGGAGAGGGACTGGCCCATGATCACCCAGCTGTGTAATAATGTAAATAATGTAACACCAGAATGGTCAAATCCAATCAACGGTAGAAACCAAGATTAATTTTTTCCTGTTTCCAGTCTTCCATTAAAAGAATAGTATAATAATTGAGCTACCATTGAATGTCCCAGAATGCAAGGTTTGGAAGAGATCTTAAGTTCAAAGTTCAAAGCCTTTATTGTCATTGTACATCATGTATACAGCGAAATTGGTTTAGCCACTACTGGTGTAGTCCATACAAGAATACAAGACAACATGAATAATCCTTATACAAGTAGTTAGGAAAAAAAATCCTAGTCATACGTTTCCATATGTACATCATATTTTGTGCAACATGTATATACTCTGGTGTATGATCTTATATCATGGTATATACATATTACACACTACACTGGCACCAGTGAAATCCGTCATATTAATCTGTTTGTGGTGCTATATTGTGTTTAGGAGTCTGACAGCCCATGGATAGAAGCTGTTTTTAAACCTGTTTGTCTGCCTGGCTATTCTTCTGTGTCTTCTGCCTGATAGTAAAAGTGAAAAGAGACACTAGCTAGGGTGTGAATCATCCCTAAGTATCTTCCTTACTCTGCTGAAACAGCGAGACCTGGCGATGTCATCCAGTGATTTTAGGGGGCAACCAATGGTTACTTGTGCCGAATTAATCACTCTCTGTAGTGCCTTCCTGTCTGCAGCTGTTAAACCAGTGTATCATATTGTAATACAGCATGTGAGGACACTCACAGCCAGTCCTTGAGTATTGAAGATTTGTCCAGAAATGAATACAAACTCCAGCTCCTTTGTAGTGCAATGATGGTTTATTAATTAGCTCAGCAAACAACAAATACTCTACTCTGACAAGAAAGGCTACAAGCCAGGCAAAGTTAGAGTTGGGTTTAAGTTTGCTCCTTTTCCTTTTATTACCATTATAATGAGACACACCCCACCACACCAAGGCCTATAAGCAGATCTAATTCTGGCCACACCAAATCTATTATCCCTAAATGCTACTAACCCTATAACATGTCTACATCCCTACCCTATTCTGACCCATACTAACTGATCCTCACCTGGTGCCACCTTCACCATGTTTTAACCTAAGGCTTAATTACCACCTATATATGCCCCAACCCTCTTTAACAATATGTACCACATCAATACATGAAAAGAGCCATTTCCAGCAGCCCCGCAGTTGTTTCAGAATCCATCCTGCAGCCCTGCAGTTGTTGCAGAATCCATCCTGCAGCCCCGCAGTTGTTGCAGAATCCACCCTCAGCTCTTCTGGGTCATTCCAAAGCCATTGGCCAGCACACAAGCAGAAATACAGATCTGGAAGCAGCAGAGATAAGGTGACATGGCCAGCTGACTTGCTGCGAGGCATATTCAGAGCTGATGGGCTCCAAGTGAACTCAGAGCCCAACAGGCGGCCCGCTCTACCAGAGATCCGCCTGTAAAGCAATAAAAAGGGAATAATTATCACTATAGTGGTTCATCTCTCCCCCCACCCCCAGGTTTCCCAGGGTACTGTTTATGGAACCTCTGTTGAAGACGTGGTGCATTAAAATCGATGTGGCCAACCCATGATGCCTCACCTTAAGGATATCCCTTCCATTTCTATTCTCTGCCTCCCAAGTCCCTTCTATATATCTGTGAACCAAGAATACTCTATCTCATAATGATCTGCCTTCACTGGACCAAGTAACCGATCATTGGGATTACGTCTTCCGGGTTTAATGAGACTAATATGGAATACTGGGTGGACCTTTTTCAACCGTGGCAGTGTGCCCAACAGACACTTTCTATTGTGGACTGATCGAAGAGATCACCTATTCCAACCCCCTGTTCAATGTAGGAATCCACCACACTTGCAAGGATTGGAGGAGATCTTAATAGATCACCTATTTCAACTGCCTGTTCAATGTAGGAATCCACCACAATTGCAACCCCAACAGTGGTGGGATTCAACATTTTTTACTACTGGTTCTGTGGGCATGGTTTAGTGGGCGTGGCAGGGCTTGGTGGGTGTGGCTTGGTGGGCATGGCAGGGGAAGGAGACTGTAAAATCATTCCTACCCCACCCCACTAACCTGCTTTCCAGCTCCATTCTCCTGTATAGGACAACCAAAGAAGATCCAGGTAATCAGCTGGGACTTGGGAGGCAGAGAATAGATGGGGGCAGGGCCAGAGGTGGTATTTTCCAGTTCTCTGAACTCTTCAAAATTTCCGCTACTGGTTCTCCAGAACTGGTCAGAACCTGCTGAATGCCACCTCTGAACTGCAATAAAACCCAATAACCACCCTGCGGTTGTCCTCACAATGGAAGTTTGAAGAAGTGGACTTCTTCTATGTCAGTAATAAAAGGAAGAAAAAGGAAAGATAGGCCTGTCACTAGGAGAAGATGGTCGATACTAACAGCCGATGGCAAGAGGACTGAACTGATCTTTGTCTTCCTTCTTCTTCACAAAGGGGATCTGTGTTCCAAGGGAACCAAGATATTGACAAAGGGGAAAGTGGCAACAAGGCAAATAAAGAGAAAGTTAGTGAATGCTTGACTACCATGAATAAGTTTAAATTTTCAGCACCGGACTATCTGAAAATCCTACGAGAGCTTACATAATACATACGTTAACTTAAAGCTCCTTTTTTATTTTTGACAGGCATGGTGCTGGAGAATTTGGAGAAGAGCAAAGATCTTCAGAAAGAAAACCAAAAAGCATGTCCAGATAACTACAGAGAGGTCAGCCTGATGCTGCTATTCTGGAGCAATTATTAAGGAACCACTTTATGACTATTTAGAGAGGAATGAATTGCTCAGAAGGAGTCAGCATGGGTTTATTTATTAGCGTCAAGATTCAGGAGGATGTGAACCAGCTTGAATAATGAGCAAAAACTAGGAAAAAGAGTCTCAATAGGAACGAATACAAAGCCCTACGTTTGAATAGGGAAAAATAACTCGCTTGGGGGTTCCATACTGGGCAGCAAGCTGTGTAAGCGGTATAGGTGTCTTGCTAGATCTCAAGGGGAACCTGAGCAGATGCACAAATTAGATTCACATGCGTATCTGAGTGGGGAGCCATGCTGGTGCTTTACCGATCTGATGAAGATACATGCTTCAATTTGTTTTCAAATATCTCATCCATATCTTGTGCCGTCACAATTAAGTTGCCCATGAACCTCAGCAGAGGATATTGTTTTTCAGCATGACGTCTTCATATTAGAAGGGAAGCCATATTAATCAAGCTGAACTCTTGGACAGAAAGCAAGATGTAATAAATGCAATAAATTTATATATATATATATATATATATATATATATATATATATATATATATATATATATATATATATATATATATATATATATATATATATATATATATATATATATATATATATATATATATATATATATATATATATATATATATATATATTTAGGATCGTGTCTGCACTTCTCCAGGGGTCCAATTCTAAAAAGCAAAACAAAACTAGGGTGTCAGGACAAAGCTAGAGCAAAACTTACATTAGATTTAAATGCAGTTTATAATAATTGATTCACTTTTGTTAATATGATCCCAGGTAATTGTTGCACTAGCCACTCTTGAGTTATATTAAAAGCTAAAGAGAGTTGGACCTGCTTTGACGGAATGCTACCAGGAGGTTCTAGGTATGTCAACTTCATCTTGGAAGAAGACAGTGGCACACTAGTTTTGTACTGCTGCTAACAAAACTGTACAGAATACTAACAGTCTATGGAGAATTCTCAGTCATCCAGGTTATGGTTATCCCAAAGATATTCTCCCAGGAGGGAACTGGTCTTTCTTGTTTTTTCTTTGAAGATGTTTTGCTTCTCATCCAAGAAGCTTCTTCAGCTCTGACTGGATGGTGGGAAATGGAAGGATTTACATACCTTGCAGACAGCTGGTCATTTGCATTCTTTTAGTGAGTCGTTGAGGCACCTTGAAGAAAGTCCAGTTGCCTCCTGAGAGCGCACCTTTGGGACAACCACAACCTGGATGACTGAGAATCTCCATAGACTTTTAACTATGCACTTTGGGATGAACACCCTTCAAATGGTGTGGGAGTATGAACAGAATTCCAGAAAAATTATAGACTACAGGAACTATTTGCACTACTCAGATGACCCTGAAGACACAGATAAACCTCCAAGTGGCCTCAATGACTCTCTAAAAGAATGCAAATGACCAGCTGTCTTCAAGGAATATAAATCCTTCCATTCTCCATTCTCCAGTCAGAGTTGAAAAAACTTCTAGGATGAGAAGCAAAATGTCTTCAAAGAAAAAACAAGAAAGCACAGTTGCCTCCTGGGAGAGCACCTTTGAGTATACAGAAGACTGTCCAATCACAACTCAAATAAATCCATTATTTTATAGATAATATGATTGCTCCCATATATTTAGTCACTTCCCTCTTTTGGTATGCTAATAATTTCATTTACTTGACGACATGCAGAGGAATTTGGTGATTTCCAGTGGGGAGAAAGATGGGGTTGGTGTAATTAAATGAGTTGAAATCTGAATGCGAGGTCTGATGCTGCTGAAGGTTTTTAGTCTTTTTTGTAATTCTTGAAGCTACACAGTTTTTTATATTAATCCTTCTTAGCTTTCATCAGTGAAATTTAAAATTTGCCACTTTAAATGAACCCCATCAAATCTGCTGTTTTCTTATCTTCTTCATTTTTAAAACTGGGAACGTTTCTAAGCTCCTACCTCTGTGCTTTGTGATTGTTGGAAGAAAGAATATATTCATGTTTCACGCTCGAGATGCACGGAACTACACAATGAGCCTGCAAGCAGGGAGGAAACAGCTCAGTGGGAGGGAGGGATGTATTTATGCATGTTGTAATAAATGTTATATCCACTGCAGGAAAAAAAAACAACACCCCCAAACTAATCTAGTTTCAAATTAGCCCGAGTTACCATTGAAAAGGCTCCGTGCTGTTGATGTAACCTACTAAGGCAGATATTTTGCTGAAAAAGCACCTTGACTCTTTAAGTGTGGGTGTTTCTTTAACACCCTATTTGACCCAGAGTGCCCTCTCTAGATGAAGAGCTATAGCAGAGTGGTCATGTACAGGTACTCTTTGACTTACAACCACAATTGAGCCCAACATTTATGTTGTTAAGTGAACAATTTGTTAACTGATTTTTTTTTATTTTCTTTGATTTGTCAATCGCTTACAAGATAATAGGTATAAGCATAAACATGAGTAAGAAGGCAGGAAATAGGTACGAATAAATGGGGGACAGTAGGAAAGGGACGGTAAGCACAATTGTGCACTTATGCACGCTCTGTTTTACAACCTTTCTTGCCTCAGTTGTTAAGTGAGTCACTGCAGCTGTTAGTAACCTGGCTGTTAAGTGAATCTGGCTTCCCCATTGACTTTGCTTGTTAGAAGGTCACAAAAGGGGATCCCAGGACACTAAATATGAATCAGTTGCCAAGCATCTGAATTTTGACTATGGGGCAGGGTTGCCATCTGGCCGTTTTTCCGGCCAAATTCGAGAAATCTGGCCGTATTTCTATCTGCTTGGCCGTGAAAAAAATGATGATTCCGGCCAAATCTATTTGGCCGGAAATTTGGCCGTATGAAAGTTGCTTGGCCGTGAAATCAGCCAGATGGCAACCCAGCCGCTCTCCTTCCCTTGCGCATGCGCATCACCATGAGCAAAAGGAGGACAAGCGCGTCCTCTGGCGCTCTCCTTCCCTCGCGCATGCATGTCACCATGAGCAAAAGGAGGACAAGCGCATCCTCTCAGTTCTCTGACACACCCGCTTCCTCTCAACTCCCGTCACACATCCCTTGGTGCCCGGCCACACCCCCTTCCCGCCTGTGACCCGAGCAGGGGCGGCTCCTCCTCCATCAACAGCACACCCATTCCTATTACGGCTCGTTCCAACGCCACGCCCCTTGGCTTCCACACCCATCCTGAGCTCTCCTTCCCTCGCACATGCGCATCACCATGAGCAAAAGGAGGACAAGCGCATCCTCTGGCGCTCTCCTTCCCTCGTGCATGCGCGTCACCATGAGCAAAAAATAATTTGGCCGAATTTGGCCGTATTTTGACTTGAGTTTGGCCGCAGAGCCTAACTGCGATTTGGCAACCCTGCTATGGGGATGCTGCAACACTTGTGATTGTGAAAAAAGGTCATAAGTCACTTTTTTCAGTGCTGTTGTAACTTTGAACGGTCACAAAATGAACTGTTGTAAGTTGAGGACTATCTGTATCTGCTTTGCATGGATATATCCTCAGACTTGTCCTGTATGCACAGGAAGATTTGGGTAAGGTCCTTAAGAGCTACAGCACATCAGTGAGGTAGATAATCCTAAGCAAGAAGGATCAAATAATTCAACCGCTATAAGATTTCCACATTAGTTCATCTGCTACTAAATAGCGGGGTCATAAGGTATGGTTTTATTTCTCATTCAGTGGTGGGTTTCCAAAGTTTTTCCTACTGGTTCTGAGAGCATGCACACTTGGCTCAAAGACCATATTCCTTTGGTCTTTTTAGCTGCCAGGAAAAGGGAGTGGGAGAAAACAAAGCATTCTTGAAATGCCTAGATAATTACCTCAGCAGCCCAAAGTTGTTGGAGCATAAGAAGGTTATTGGAGAGCATGATGGATGACTCTTGGAGATGGATGTGTCCCATTGGAGAAGTCACATCCAGGGGCTGGGGGAAAGACCAGGGTCAAGGGGGAAATGTATGATGTGATTTAGTATTGGCTGCACCCAGCCATGCGCCAACATGGCAATTTCTAATAAACCAATTTACTTTTTCTGAGATGCAGCTAGAGACTTTTGATTTGAATGAGGGTGGATTTGTTGGAGCCCTGACAGCCCTCTGTGTCAATGCTGGTGAGCTGTGCTCTTTTTTTTACCTCAGCGGAGGCGCGACCAGCTGTCACGCGAATCAGCTGAGCTAAAAAAACCAAGGGAATACAGGAGAGGTAATGGTGGTGGCAAGTGGGTGGTGTCAACCAGAGGTGGTATTTGCTGGTTCTCTGAACTACTAAAAATTTCCACTACTGGTACGCCAAAACTCGGTCCAAACCGACTGAATACCACCTCTGGCCACATTCCTTCAAAGAATACTCCTTCCTTTATTAGATATACATCCCAACATTTCACATTTTAATATAACGTACTGCTTGAATGAAGAAATGGTGTAGGACAGAGGTGGCATTCAGCAGGTTCTGAACAGTTCTGGAGAACCAGTAGCAGAAATTTCGAGTTGTTTGGAGAACCAGCAAATACCACCTCTGACTGGAGATTTTACAGTAACCTTCCCTTGCCAGGCCCACAGAACCGATAGTAAAAATTTTTGAATCCCACCACTGGTGTAGGGTCTCCTGCTTGGGCGGAGGATTGGACTAGAAGATGACCTACAAGGTCATCTCTGTTGATCTGAAGACACAAAATAAAAATGTTGGGGAAAAGGATCCTCATTTAATTGACAATCGCAAACGATTTTCAAAAGGGCCAACCCTGTGCATATAGAAGCTATTTTGCAATTCAGACTTTAGGAAACAGTTCTGGATTCTACTGGGAAAAGCCCAGATCAATCAAGATACCAATCTGGATTTTAAAAATCTCCTGCCCATAATGACTGTTGGCCAAATAGGTCCTGGACCATCCTCTTTCATCTTGGCGTGGCTTGGCTTTCCCTGTCCAAGGTTATGTGTCTTCCATCTACCTGGATCAGCTGACTGTGATGGACCAGCGTCTCTTCACTTTCCTGGTGATTCCAGAGGCATACTTTGAAAGTTTATGGGATGCCCACGCTACTTCTCAGAAAAGTGATCATTCTATCTTACATTATTTAATTTATTAGATGGAGCAGGCCTTGCTGCAGATCCTTAAGAAATTAATAGCACCCCACTGGAAGCAGATCGGTATTAATGACCCCCCAAACTTGACTACTTTAAGACTTGTGAACTTCAGCTCCCAGAATTCTTAAAGTCTTAAAGTTGCCAAGTTTGGAGACCTCTGCTCTAGTGATATAGCATGCTGGGCTTATCTGTGGAAGGTAACAATACAAAAGGCTGAAAAGTTCCTTTCTAGCCGTTGTGACCAAGCTAAGAGGCAGTGCTCCCCTCCGCTCAATCTAATTTATTAAGAGATAAGTCTTTCCATTTCAAATGTAGAATAAATACTAGAAAGCTGGAGCCAAACCAACTTTTCCAGCTTTCTTGTCCTTTCTTCCTATTCAGTGGTTAATGTGCTGGAGGAGGCAACTCAAGAGGTGGAAACACAATAGAGCCAGAGTAGAAATTTAGATGGGGAAACAATAGGATTCCAAAACGTTCTACAGATGAAGCAACTGCAGGTGGATATTGGCATGTGGCATGTGGCACTACCTTGAGTCGTCACCCTAGCAAGCAACACACCCACTATAGACCATCTGACAATCTTCTGAATTATGGCTCTTTTCATAAGGCTTTCAGGGGTGCTGTCAGGGCTCCGACAGTTACCCCCATTTAAATCATAAGTCTCAAGCCAAACTTCCAAAACTTAAAAATTTATTAAGAGTAAATATGCCAGCACTGCCTGGGTGTAGCCGACTCCGAGACACATCATTCATTGTCACCCTTGACCCTGGTTATCCCTCACCCTCTGGGTGTATCATAATTCATATTCTCCAATGGGACACATCCATAGCCAAGAGTCATCAATCATTACTCTCCAGTTGGAATTTTGCATGGCAGAAACGTTGGTCACCTAGAAACGATCTTGGAAACATTTATGGAATGCAAGCTGCCCACTGCTCCCCCCTCCCTTTCTGTTGGCAATTCTAAAAAGACTATAGAAATTATTTTGTGAGTTGACAGGTGCTATTTTACAAGGTTGGGGAATGTAAGGTCCTGTTCATTAACTTAGACTTTTAGGATCGGTTGGGATTATTGCTTCTATACCAGCCTCTCTGCTCTATAAGTATCCCTGCACCTAGAGCTGCTTGGCTCCATTTTTATAATCTTGGGGGAACTTCATTGTCTCTTTTTTTGGAAATAGGGCCTGAAGCATCCTGGAAGGTATGAGGGACTGTATGGGAACACAAGGCTTCAACTAAACTTCAGAAGGACAGAGCGGCTCTGGGTTTGAGGTCCTCTGGCTCAAGGACAATGCCTGTGATGGTGAACCTAAGGCATGCGTTCCAGAGCCCTCTCTGTGGGCATGTGAACCATTGCCCCAGCTCAGCTCCACATGCTAGGTAACATCATCAGTGCTAGACAGGGCTACCAACAATGATGTTGTGCATTTGGGTAAAGAAAACAACCAAGCTCAGAGGCCACTAATGGGCTAATGCCCATTAGCCATTGTGAACTCAGCACCGCTTCGTTTAACTTAGAGTCCCCCAAACTCTTCATCCCATCAACCTCTTCATGAGGTTTCAGATTGTTCATTGACACCCCTCCTCCCAAAAAAAACTTTTAGTATATGTAAATAATGTAATAAATACAACTTGAACTGATAGTGTTACAAATAACAGCAACAACAGCAGCGGCAACATTAATAAAGGATACTCCTATCCATCTTTTTTCGATAGTGACCATTTTGGAGAACCCTGGTTTAACCAGTCTCTTGCGAAGAGAAGGCGGCTTTACTCTCAGCTTGTTATAATTTATAAAATAAACCATTCTCTGGAAAAGAGTAGGGCGTTGTTGTTGTTTTAATAGAAATCAATGAAAAGCCTAACTAAATAATCTACATTATAATGTATGATGTAGAAAATCCGAAGGGTAAATATCTTTTTTCCATCAAACTCTGTTATCAAATTAAAGCAATGGAGAGAAGTAGGGGGCCAGACGGCATATCTGTGCTGAAGGGGGAAAGGCAGCTCATACGGCTCCTTTCTGCTTATTTATATTTAACCATCCGGAAGGCCTATCGATTCTCAAGAGATGAGGAAAAATAAATATTCTGCCTTTGGTTGCCCTCGGGGAGAAGTCTCTCGGCTTCATCTGCTGGGCTTTGCAGCATGGGGTCCTGCTGCAAAAAGCTAAGATTTATCCATTGCATTTCAAAGAATAGTAAAATCACAGTGGTGTGCAAAATAACCGAGGTATTTCAATGAGAGCTCTGGTGCCACAAGATGGCAGCAAAAGCACAAAGAACATGCAGACGTTTTGTTCCCACTGATTCTCTCTCTCTCTCTCTCTCTCTCTCTCTCTCTCTCTCACACACACACACACACACACACACAGAGAACAAAATGCATAGCCTAAATTAGCACTCCACTCCTTGAAACACAAAGATGATAATAAAATATAAAATGGTTCAACAGCTTGAGAAAGGTACCAGCATGGCCTGGGATATAAAATATGCATTTATTTGCCTAAAAGGTGTTCCTTTCCTTTCAAAGTGCAGCGACAAAGCACGCTGTGTTCATGTACATTATGAAGCCTTAACATTTAATAATTTACAAAGGGTAACTTGTCATTTGTTTTCATCCTTTCAATATGGAAAAAAGATGTTTCCTTCTTTCTGCTGACATTTCAGAACCCGAAAGAGGACATGCTGATTGTCATTAGCCTCACACCACACATAAATAAATAAAATAAAATAAATAAATGCACACACTTTTTTTGCCCTTCCCTTCATCCTCAGGACAAACAAATGTTCCATCCCTAAGAAGATACTCTTTCAATAGATTCAACCTTTAAACCCAACCTGCAAATATTGATTCCTTGAGATATACCACATTATGTTTACATTGAGACAAAAACAACAACAACACACCTTTTGCAACACAATGTTTGAAGAGTATCCCATCAGCCTATAGAACAAACCAGGCATGCCCTACCCTATCCCGATTATCCCCTAAAATTGAATCCAGTGTGATACAATCAACAAATTTCTCAATGGCAGGTGAAACAAGTGCAGTGGTAAGTTCCAGGTAGCAGTTAGTCCTTGACTTACAGCCATTCATTTAGTGACTATTTGAAATTATAGTAACTGTTTGAAAAAAGGGACTTCTGATCTTTTTTCAGTGTCCTGGGGGTCACGTGGTCCCCTTTTGTGACCTTCTGACAAGCAAAGTCAATGGGGAAGCCAGGTGGACTTAAACCACTGCATTGCTAATTTGACCACTGGAGTGATTCACTTAACAACTGGGGCAAGAAAGGTTGCAAAACCCACTTAACAAATGTCTTGGTTAGCAACAGAAATTTCAAGCTCAACTGCGATCATAAGTCAAGGACTACCTGTACATGATCAGTTGGCAGCTCAGTCTCACTAAAATGTTGGAATTGCAATCTCACTCCTATCCAGAAGAATTCTGTACCCTGATTCAATATGGTTTGTTTCCAGACACCATGTATTCCATTGCAGTCTCCTTAAGAGAATGAAAGATGTAATAATACCTTACACAAAGATTGTTCTGCAGGAATGCATTTTGAAAAATGTAAAAGGCTTGGAAATTTGAAATAGATGGTAGGTGTGAATGTATGTGGAGCTGTGATGATGAGATGGAAGCAATGCTTCATGCTTCTACGCATCTATCGTAATTTCTGCAAACTCTGGTTCACAATACATTAATTTGTTTTGTTTCATATTTTAGCTCTTTCACTCAAAACTGCATAATTGTGTTTGCTTTTGTTTCACTCTTGGGAAAAAAAAAGTTGCTATACTTATTTCTTCTTCTTTTCAATCAGTGGTCATATATTTTTTCTGCTGAGCTCAATTGGAATTCAGAAAAAGCAGAGAGATGCTCAATCATTCATTCTTAAAAATAATAGTTGCACAATGATTCTGTTTGGATGCTGGGACCGTCTTGGAAAATCTGTAGGCTCACTCCTTTGGATGAAATTCTGCCAAATGAATAGCTAACATGCACAATTAAGCAAATTATGTCAATCTGCATACATCATTTCTGCTCCTTTTTTCATATTTCTGTTTTTCCAGCCACCCAAAGTGAGATGCAAGATCATATGGACCCTTTGTATAGAGATTCAAAGATGGATAGATAGAGATAGATAGAGATAGAATTAGAGACAGATAGAGAGATAGAAATAGAGATAGAGATAGATAGATAGAATTAAAGAGAGACAGAGAGATAGAAATAGAAATAGACAGAGATAGAGATAGATAGAAAGGTAGATAGAGATAGACAAATAGATAGAGCCATGTGAATTGAGAAGTATTCAACCTGTTCCTTAGTTGAAATCTTTCTAAAGCTGTAGTGTAGCCCATTTGCTTCAGCACCTTCTCCCTGACTCATAAAATCAGAGTAATGATTCTGGCCTCAAGGGGCAATTGGAAATATTTCTCTGAAAATAAAGTATGTGATGCTTGGAATTTGAAGAAAATGTGTTAGATGAATTCTAATGATAATGTTAGGGAGAAGAAAATGGCTCAGAATGATGGTAGCTGCCATTCTTGGGGATAGGCTATTTGGTCATGATGATATTTCATTCTGAAATAGCATGACAGCATTGATACCCGCATTTGTTCCTATTCCTTCCTTCCTTCCTTCCTTCCTTCCTTCCTTCCTTCCTTCCTTCCTTCCTTCCTTCCTTCCTTCCTTCCTTCCTTCCTTCCTCCCTCCCTCCCTCCCTCCCTCCCTCCCTCCCTCCCTCCTCCTCTTTCTTTCTTTCTTTCTTTCTTTCTTTCTTTCTTTCTTTCTTTCTTTCTTTCTTTCTTTCTTTCTTTCTTTCTTTCTTTCTTTCTTTTATGACTATGGCTGTCAAGGGATGATAAGAACACCACACCAGGGAAGAATGCCACTGCTGTAAAGATGTGAGCAGCTTTGGGTGCTTTGTCTAAAAACAATATAAAAACACAACAGCTTATTTAACAAGTGGCGGTGGGTTGTTTAAGAAAACATTCACCCTAAGCACAAGGATTGCTTCTGTTATTTTAATATGCCAAGGGGCTGCAAAGAAATGCTTTGAGCCAAATACCGAAAGAGCCTTAAGGAAGCCAATATCTTATGACTTAATGAAGTGCCATTGAGGAACTATGTTGTGAGT